>NC_092176.1:44226502-44279002 GCF_045791955.1 Oncorhynchus clarkii lewisi | reverse complement strand
ATACTTTCGCAAGGCACTGTATTTATCAGTGGTGACAGTGTTTCCTAGTCTCAGTGCAGTGGGCAGCTGGGAGGAGGTACTCTTATTCCCCATGGATTTACAGTGTCCCAAAAGTTTTGGGAATTAGTGCTGCAGGATGCAAATTTATACCAGGCGGTGTCAAAGGAAGGCCCCAAAAATTGCCAAAGACTCCAGCCACCCAAGTCATGGACTTTTGTCACTGCGACCGCACGGCAAGTGGTACCGGAGCGCCAAATCTAGGTCCAAAAGGCTTCTTAACAGCTTCTACCCCCAAGCCATAAGACTCCTGAACAGCTAATCAAATGGGTATTTGCATTGACCCCCCATTTCTACGCTGCTGCTACTCACTGTTTATTATCTATGCATAGTCACTTTACGCCTACCTCAATGTCCCCCGCACATTGACTCGGTCCTGGTACCCCCTGTTAATAGCCTCGTCATTGTTATTTTATTCTTCATCTTTTTTTTTTCTTACTTTAGTTTATTTAGTAAATCTTTTCTTAACTCGTATTTTTCTTAAAACAATTTTTGGTTAATGGCTTTAAGTAAGCATATCACGGTAAGGTTGCCTGTTGTATTCAGCGCAAGTGACAAATAAAATTAGATTTTATATTATTTTGATTTGAGTTGCAACGCAACAGCTTTTTCTTAACATTTTGAGAGTAATGAGAGATTCGAAAATAGGCCGATAGTTTTACAACATTTTCGGGTCAAGATTTGGCTTTTTCACAAGAGGTTTTTATACTGCCACTTTTAGTGAGTTTAGTACACATCCGGAGGATAGGGAGCAGTTTATTATGTTCAGTTTAGGAGGGCCAAGCACAGGAAGTAGCTCTTTCAGTAGTTTAGTTGGATTAGGGTCCAGTATGCAGCTGGAAGGTTTAGAGGACATTACTATGTTCGTGAATGTGTCAATAAAATTAAAAACTTGAGTGTCTCCATTGATCCTGGCAGTTCTGTGCAAACTCAGGACAACTAAGGTTTGGAGAAATACGCATATTCGAAGGCGAGTCCGTAATTTTCTTTCTGATGACCATGATCTTTTCGTCAAAGAAGTTCATGAATTAATGACTGTTGACGTGAAGGCCATCCTCACTTGAGGAATGCTACTTTTTAGTTAAGATTTGAGACAGTATCCAAAATACATTTTGGATTGTTTTTAATTATCCTCAATCGGGATGGAAAAGTAGGCTGATCCAGCAGCAGTGATATTGCACTGTACTGTCTCTCCAAGCTAGGTGGAAGACTTCCCGTTTGGTGGAGCACCGTTTCCAATCCAATTTTCTGGAAGCTTGCTTCAGGGCTTGGGTTTTTTCGGTACACCAGGGAGCTAATTTCTTGTAATGTGTGTTTTTTTGTTTTTAGTGGTGTGACTGCATCTCGGGTATTACTCAAGGTTAAACGTAGATCCTTGGTTAGGTGGTTAACGGATGTTGGTAATGTGACGTCCTTGGGTAGAAGGAGGGAGTCTAGAAGGGCATCTAGGAATCTTTAGGTGTCCGAGAATTTATAGTTCGACATTTTGTTCAGCCTTGGTTGGGGTCTGTGCAGATAATTGTTTTTGCGGTTGCGTATGTAATAAGATGGTGGTCCGATAGTCCAGGATTATGAAGAAAAGCATTTAAATTCACAATATTTATTCCACAGGACAAAACTAGACCCAGGGTATGATTGTGTTAATGCATAGATCCCGAGACATGTTGCACAAAACCCACTGAGTCGATAATGGCTCCGACAGCCTGATGGAGTGGGTCCGTGGACTTTTCCATGTGTATGTTGAAGTCACCAAAAAATTTAAATGTTATCTTCAATGACTATGATGTTCGATAGGAATTCAGGGAACTGAGTGAGGAACGCTGTACATGGCCCAGGAGGCTTGTAAACAGTAGCTATAACATATTATTGAGTAGGCTGCATAGAGTTCATGACCAGAAGTTCAAAAGACGAAAAAACACAAGCTATTTTCTGAAATAGAAATTTGCTGTCGTATATGTGAACAACATTTAGAGGGAGTGCTGGGGATATGGTAACTAGTATAACCAGGAGGAGAGGCCTCATTTAACACAGTCAATTCATCAGGCTTGAGCCATGTTTCAGTCAGGCCAATCGCATTACGTTTATGATCAGTGATTAGTTCATTGACTATGACAACATTGGAAGTGAGGGATCTAACATTAAGTAGTCCTATTTTGAGATTATCACAATCTCTTTCAATAATGACAGGAACGGAGGTCTTTATTCCAGTGAGCTTGCTAGAGCGAACACTGCCATGTTCAGTTTTACCCGACTTAGATTGAGGCACCGACATGGTCTCAATGGGGATAGCATGAG
The DNA here is from genome assembly GCF_045791955.1 of Oncorhynchus clarkii lewisi. Lineage (NCBI taxonomy): Eukaryota > Metazoa > Chordata > Actinopteri > Salmoniformes > Salmonidae > Oncorhynchus > Oncorhynchus clarkii. The sequence goes on along the minus strand of NC_092176.1, from coordinate 44,276,650 downwards.
CTGACTACACTAACTGTGCTAGTGGCAGACTCCACAAAACTGCCAGGCTGGCTAACAGCCTGCTGCCTCGCCTACACCCTATCTCATTTCACCCCATCCTAAATTGGGTTAGACATGATTCTTCCACCCGCTGACTGAGTATAGAGAGAAATATGGTGTCTCCTTGTCATGATGTTCGTAATAATAATGGTCGGACCAAGGCGCAGCGTGCGTAGAGTTCCATATATTTTAATTAATAGAAACTCACCAAACAAAACAAACAAGCACAAACGAAATGTGAAGCTACTGGTGTGCACACAGGCAACTATCTGTAGACAAGATCCCACCAAGCACAATGAGGAAATGGCTACCTAAATATGATCCCCAATCAGAGACAACGATAAACAGCTGTGCTAGATGACCCACCTTAGTCACTATCATGCCCCAACCAACAGAGAATAAACAGCTCTCTATGGTCAGGGCTGGACAGTAACCCCCCGCTCCGGTGCGGGGCGAAGTACCCACTCCGCTCGCAGATACGACGTCTTCCTCCATGGCGGCTCTGGTGCGGGGATCGTCGCAGGAGGAACCGGACCGTGTGTCGTCGCCGGAGGCACCGGATCGTAGATCGTCGCCGGAGGAACCGGACCGTAGATCGTCGCAGGAGCCTCTGGACTGCCGACCATCTCAGGAGGTTCCGGACTGTGGACCGTCGCCGGAAGCTCTGGACTGGGAACTGTCGCCGGAAGCTCTGGACTGTGGAGGCGCACTGGAGGCCTGATGCATGGGAGTGGTACAGGTGGCACCGGGCTGATGACACGCACCTCAGGGCGAATGCGGGGAAGAGGCACAGGACGTAGTGAACTGTGAAGGCGCACTTGAGACACAGTACCTATGGCCGGCGCAGAAAATACTGGGCCATGGAGACGCACTGGAGGTCTGGAATGTAGAGCTGGCACAACGCGTCCTGGCTGGATGCTCCCTTTCGCACGGCAAGTGCGGGGCGCTGGCACAGGACGCACTGGGCTGTGAAGGGCACTGGCGATACAGTGTGTAGAACCGGCGCAGGACATCCTGGACTGAGGAGACGTACTGGAGACCAGGAGCGCTGAGCCGGCACAACCCGTCCTGGCTGGATGCTCCCATTCGCACGGCAAGTGCGAGGAGCTGGCACAGAACGCTCCGGGCTGTGGATGCGCACTGGAGACACATTGCGTAGAGCCGCAAAACATGGTGCCTGACTGGTCCCACGCTCCTCACGGCGACGGTCTTGCTTCAGACACCAAAACATGGTGCCTGACTGGTCCCACGCTCCTCACGGCAACTGTCTGGCTCCAGACACCAAAACATGGTGCCTGACTGGTCCCACGCTCACTCTACCTCATCACTCCCTTCAACTATCTCACAATGCTCCTCGCCCAGTCTATCCCAATATTCCTCTTCGCTCTCAGACTCGCCCCTTGGCTTCGCCGACCAAGCCGTGTGCCACCCCCCCCCCCCCCCCCCCCCCCTCTCGGGCTTCCGTCGTGGTCGTGAACTTCGGAGTCGCCGTTGATCCTCCTTCGCTGCCTCTGCCTGCTTCCATGGCAGGGTCTTGTCCCCTGCCATAACTTCCTCCCATGTCCATGATGTCCTCCACTCACTTTTCTCCTGGGCCCAGGATCCATGCTCCTCGTTACCACGCTGCTTGGTCCTTTGGTGGTGGGATCTTCTGGCACGATGTTCGTAATAATAATGGTCGGACCAAGGCGCAGCGTGCGTAGAGTTCCACATATTGTAATTAATAGAAACTCACCAAACAAAACAAACAAGCACAAACGAAACGTGAAGCTACTGGTGTGCACACATGCAACTATCTGTAGACAAAAGGTCATTCAAAGTGCGTGAATGTAAATATTCAATGCTTTCCAGCTTTTTATGTTAATTAATGATGATAGCTCCTTGAATCTCTCAATCAATCAATCAGAGATGATTACTGCTTGCATGCATCACTGCCGCACAAATTACGTTGGCTCTTAGACGGCAATCATCTAATTCTCTCCCAATTCACCAGTGGATACAGTTACTGTTAGAAGTTACAACATTAGAATTATCGACAGCGAGAATGAATGGTGCTGGTCAAGAAACAATTGAGGCCTGGACAAATATACTTGACTCTGTAAAGAATAACCTCAGCTAAAGCCCAACACATACACACAAACAAAAAAAAAATATATATATTTACCTATTTACATGCGCTAACATTGGCAGCTAAATTCTAATACCAAGGCCCTGTTGAATTAGATGTGGAAATAGTTACATACTCTAAACATAGCTAGCTAACATCCTGCAACTAAGCCCTGTTGAATTAAATGTGGAAATAGTTAATACTCTAACACAGCTAGCTAACATCCTGCAACTAAGCCCTGTTGAATTAGATGTGGAAATAGTTAATACTCTAACACAGCTAGCTAACTTCCTATAACTAGGCCCACACAGATACTGTAACATAGCTAGCTAACATAGCATGGGGGACGTGGGTACATGCCAGCTAACTTCCAATAGCTAGGCCCTGTTGAATTAGATGGGGAAATAGTTATATACTCTAACACAGGTAGCTAACATAACATGGGACGCTATGTGCTAACATTGCCAGCTAACTTCCAATAGCTAGGCCCTGTTGAATTAGATGGGGAAATAGTTACATACTGTAACATAGCTGGCTAACTTCCTGTAGCTAGTAACAGAGTTGGTTATGTTTCCATTTGACACTGAAGAAATACGTATTCAATGTTTATGTATTCCTATTGGTTGGTTGAATTTACATATCAATAAGGTGTTATGCCATTGGTCATGCGTGCAGACAGGGGGATGACACGAACGTAAATTCTTCCCAGTCTGATTTTGACATGCAGGCTGTGGGTTAGGGTAGGGACGTTAATGTTAGGGTAGGGACGTACCAAAGATCCCGAATTGTACTAACCACAAAATCAATGCTAGTTCTAGCATTAAAAGAAAATTAAACAAACGTATTGAACCTTTATTTAACTGGGCAAGTCAGTTAAGAACAAATTGTTATTTACAATGACGGCCTACCCCCCGGCCAAACCCAGACGACGCTGGGCCAATTGTCGCCGCCCCATTGGGACTATGTTGTGATACAGCTTGGAATGGAACCAGAGACTGTAGTGATGCCTCTAGCACTGAGACGAGGCACCCAAGTAGATGCAACTTCTATTCTGTCATTACTTATTGCCCTAGTAGACTAAATAAACCCGGTGTCGAGGTAAATAGTCTGGGTAGCCATTTGATCAGCTGTTCAGGAGTCTTTTGGCTTGCATGTAGAAGCTATTTAGGAGCCTCTTGGACCTAGACTTGGCGCTCCGGTACCGCTTGCCGTGTGGTAGCAGAGAGAACAGTCTATGACTAGGATGGCTGGAGTCTTTGACAATTTTTAGGGCCTTCCTCTGACACCGCCTGGTATAGAGGTCCTGGATGGCAGGAAGCTTGGCCCCAGTGATGTACTGGGCTGTACGTACTACCCTCTGTAGTGCCTTGCGGTCGGAGGCCGAGTAGTTGCCATACCAGGCAGTGATGCAAACCGCCAGGATGCTGTCAATGGTGCAGCTGTTAAACCTTTTGAGGATCTGAGGACCCATGCCAAATATTTTCCGTCTCCTGAGGGGGAATAGGTTTTGTCGTGCCCTCTTCAGGACTGTCTTGGTGTGTTTGGACCATGTTAGTTTGTTGGTGATGTGGACACCAAGGAACTTGAAGCTCTCAATCTGCTCCACTCCAGCCGCGTCAATGAGAATGGGGGCGTGCTCGGTCCTCCTTTTCCTGTAGTCCACAACCATCTCCTTTGTCTTGATCCCATTGAGGGAGAGAATGCTGTCCTTGCACCATACCCTCCAGTATTTAAACCTCCAACTACTGTATTCCATCCTCATACTACTCTATTAAACCTCACACTACTGTATTCCACCCTCACTCTACTGTATTCCACCCTCACTCTACTGTATTCCACTCTCACTCTACTGTATTCCACCCTCACTCTACGGTATTCCACCCTCACTCTACTGTATTCCATCCTCACTCTACTGTATTCCACCCTCACTCTGCTGTATTCCATCCTCACTCTACTGTATTCCATCTTCACTCTGCTGTATTCCACCCTCACTCTACTGTATTCCATCCTCACTCTACTGTATTCCACCCTCACTCTACTGTATTCCAGCCTCACTCTACTGTATTCCACCCTCACTCTACTGTATTCCACCCTCACTCTACTGTATTCCATCCTCACTCTACTGTATTCCGTCCTCACTCTACTGTATTCCATCCTCACTCTACTGTATTCAAATCTCACTCTACTGTATTCCACCCTCACTCTACTGTATTCCACCCTCACTCTACTGTATTTCACCCTCACTCTACTGTATTCCATCCTCACTCTACTGTATTCCATCCTCACTCTACTGTATTCCACCCTCACTCTACTGTATTGACCGCCTTGTATTGAGCACTCTACTGTATTCCACCCTCACTCTACTGTATTCCACCCTCACGTATTCCATCCTCACTCTGCTGTATTCCATCCTCACTCTACTGTATTCCACCCTCACTCTACTGTATCCCATCCTCACTCTACTGTATTCCACTCTCACTCTACTGTATTCCAGCCTCACTCTACTGTATTCCAGCCTCGCTCTAATGTATTCCACCCTCACTCTACTGTATTCCATCCTCACTCTACTGTATTCCGTCCTCACTCTACTGTATTCCATCCTCACTCTACTGTATTCAAATCTCACTCTACTGTATTCCAGCCTCACTCTACTGTATTCCACCCTCACTCTACTGTATTCCAGCCTCACTCTACTGTATTCCATCCGCACTCTACTGTATTCCATCCTCACTCTACTGTATTCCGTCCTCACTCTACTGTATTCCATCCTCACTCTACTGTATTCAAATCTCACTCTACTGTATTCCAGCCTCACTCTACTGTATTCCATCCTCACTCTACTGTATTCAAATCTCACTCTACTGTATTCCAGCCTCACTCTACTGTATTCTAGCCTCACTCTACTGTATTCCAGCCTCACTCTACTGTATTCCACCCTCACTCTACTGTATTCCAGCCTCACTCTACTGTATTCCACCCTCACTCTACTGTATTCCACCCTCACTCTACGGTATTCCACCCTCACTCTACTGTATTCCATCTGCACTCTACTGTATTCCATCTGCACTCTACTGTATTCCATCCTCACTCTACTGTAATCCGTCCTCACTCTACTGTATTCCATCCTCACTCTACTGTATTCAAATCTCACTCTACTGTATTCCAGCCTCACTCTACTGTATTCCAGCCTCACTCTACTGTATTCCACCCTCTACTCCAGCTAGGCCATCAACCTACTAACACATCTCATCTTGGACTAATTAGCACCTTGCCTCCACAAACACCAGGCTTCAGGTCTGAACATTCACACACACACACACAGACACACACACACACACACACACACACACACACACACACACACACACACACACACACACATTGAAAAACTGCAGAAAAATATGAATTCTATGTGTTCATTAAAGAACCATCATTCTAAAAGGACAATAGCAGACTTTGTGAATAGGTCTCCTACTGTCCACCCCTGCACCAACCAAACCAATCTAATGAAACAGACAGAGAAAACAGAGAAATACCCCCCCCCCACAAAAAAAAAAACAGAATGGCTACTTCAATTCTCCCAAGAGCTCTGAAGTGGTGTTTTCATCCAATTCTAACCCAAAATAAAGGTGTATTTTTCTATATTTATTATTATGTTACGTGTGGTGATGTTGCTAATGGATTTAGAATAAAAAGGAACTCATTTTGTGCGCGACGTTGTGGCTCCAGCGCCGGGATGCTAGTGGGCACACCTATTACTCCCCCGGCTCATTTAAAAGCCTCGCTGCCTTGTTGTGTGTGCCGTTGGGTTAGCCGTTGGCTCTCCTCTCCCCCTATCATTGGTTGAATGAGTCAAAGATGACGATCAGGGGTTCATGTATTAATGCTTTTTTTGTCTGCTGGTTGCAAGTGATTCCCTGAAGTAAACACAAAAAAAAGCCTGGCCGGTTGATAGAGCTGGGTGAAAGGAAGAGTCCTGCCCTACAATCTGCAGTGTGTGTGTGTGTGTGTGTGTGTGTGCCTGTCTGTGTGTGTGTGTGTGCCTGTGTGTGTGTGTGTGTGTGTGTGTGTGTGTGTGTGTGTGTGTGTGTGTGTGTGTGTGTGTGTGTGTGTGTGTGTGTGTGTGTGTGTGTGTGTGTGTGTGTGTGTGTGTGTGTGTGCCTGTCTGTGTGTGTGTGTGTGTGTGTGTGTGTGTGTGTGTGTGTGTGTGTGTGTGTGTGTGTGCGTGCGTGTGTGTATGTGCTAGCATGTCCATTTAAAGAGGTGGGAACAAATTCTTCTCTTCTTGCAGTACAGAAAATAGTCTGTCAAATATTTTATCATTCAGTTGCAAACATGAACATCTTTCACATAATTTATATATATATATATATATATTCCTTCAATCTTATAGCCCAAGTCTGTGTTTTCAATTTGTTTGAACTAGTTTTTAGACACCTTATTAATGATCTTATTTAATGCAGGTGTTACGTTATTTTATATTGCTTATAAGACAATGTTAATATTTTTAAAAGTCACATCTCATCATGTAAAATAGAAAAACACACATTTTGCTAATAATGACTTTGTAATAATTACAGCGTGGTTGAACCATTTCCGACCCTAAATACATTTCAGTCCAATGCATATACATAAATATATATATAAATATATATATATATATATATAATATATATACATAAAATGCTTTTCAATATGAATCTCTTTAATTTATGGTTGATCTTTTTTATTATTATAATAATATTATTTTTTTACAAAACTCTTGAGGTAATTTCTCTCTTGTATGTTTATTTAAAAAAAATGTGTTTTGTCTTCTACTTTGTGTTTGTTTCATGAGGAGAAAAGGTAACAGGATGGGAACGACGTTATTCATCAAAAAAAATGAGCTGCTCGGACACATCAAAGGCCCTAGAAGCATTTCACTGTTGTTACATTACACTTTCAATAATGGTTAGTAGGAGAGGCCAATATAATGAAGGAGTTGGCAGAGGAAGGGCTTCGTTCTCTGGTATTATCAACCGATGTTAGCTGCTCCAATCAGAACGGATAATTCCGTTGTTGTTTATTTTGGTACCTGGATTTGCATGATTATAGATGTATGTTTACATGTTAATAAAGCCTGTATTTTTGTTTTGTGTTTATTGTGTATTTGTTTTGTAGGCTAATTTTTTTTTAAAATACATATATTGCCCTTATGTCCCAAATTGGTCTCAAGGGCAAAATAAAGTTCTTCCAATTTCCCAAAGTAATGTTGGGACAATAAACTGACTGATTCTGAATGTTCAGAGGCTTTGTGAGTTCATGTTCCTTTAGTAAGATCTATTTACCGTATGTCACAATACAACCTAATACCGTACGATAATAACCCTCCTGTCCTGATGAAGGATGTTTCCTCCAACCAGAGGCCGTATTTAAGCCTCTCTGTCCCCCTGAAAGGGTGAGAAGGGTCAGTCTGTCAGTCTCACTGTAGGGGAAAGGCAGGTTAAATCCCCTAATCAATATGTTTGTAATATTTTCCCCATGCCACGAGAACAACAATAGCGCTATAGAGGAAACCATAACAATGTCTCCAGTGTGACGAGGCTGACCTGTAAATTTCTCTGACCTGCGACACAAACACTGACCGTGAACTAGGCAATATAAACGTGTGTCTGTGTGTTTCTGTGTGTGAACTAGGAGATGTAAACAAGGACATAACAGATGTGGAATGCAGAGGCTTTTACATAAATGATCTGCTCAAAACCCTTTTAGCATTTTCTTTTTCCCTTAGAGTTGTACTTTAACATGTTGCACAAACAAGATGGTTAGCTGTTTTTTGTGCTTATAGAAACTGAAGTGTATTGCACATGTTTAATTATTGGATAAATGAAAAGGAATAAACAAAATATAAACACCAAAATGATTTGTATATATAAAAAAATAAAATAAAAAATGGACCGATTGGTGCTTCATTTAAAAAAAGATATGTGGTGTGATGGGGCTGTGTACTGTGACAGCCAGATCGCTCAAGATTGACTTTGAAATTGGACGTCTGTCCATGTCCTGAGCATGTTGGGAAAAAAAATGCCTTTCAAATCTGTCCGCTAGGGGAAACCGTTAGAGCTATTATTTTTTTTTAGGTTTTGCTTGGGTGTTGTGGACGGGAGTGGCAGATGGGAAAATCCAATGATTACAGATTGGAAGGTCATGTTTTCAATCCCAGTGATATACTTTCTTTTTTTGTTTTAAGTCTATCCCAAACCTTAATCCTTACCTTAAACATTCAGATCCATGCCTAAATGTAAACTTTTAACCCTATCCCAAACCTTAAACTTTAATCTTAACCCTTCATTTTGAAATTTGACATTTTGAGAAACGTCAAAATTAGACCTCTGAAAAAAACAGAATAACACTGAGCAGGAAGAGCAACCCAGGGTGTCGAAAACACAGTGAAAAAACGTCTAATTCTGCAGTGAGACTGTGAGAGCTTGTTGCAAAAGCTACCAAATTGTCTGTTTGTCTCTATAGACAAATGGATCAATGAAGATGTATCGTATGTTACTGTTTTCTATTTTATGAATACAGAAAAATGACATTGCCGAGAACACTAGCTAGTGTTCCTCCCTGTCCTGCCCTATTCCCTGATTGGGGCGTGTGTGTGTGCGTGTGCGTGTGCGTGCGTGCGTGTGTGTGTGTGTGTTTGTGGGTGGAGAGAATCCATATCAGTCCAGCAATTGACAAGCCGGTCATGCCCCAGTTCATAAAGAAGCACAGCTCTAACACAGCTCTAACACTGTAGCACAGCTGTAACACTGTAACACAGCTCTAACACAGCTCTAACACAGCTCTAACACTGTAACACAGCTGTAACACTGTAACACAGCTCTAACACAACTCTAACACAGCTCTAACACTGTACCACAGCTGTAACACTGTAACACAACTGTAACACAGCTCTAACACAGCTCTAACACAGCTCTAACACTGTACAACAGCTGTAACACTGTAACACAACTCTAACACAACTCTAACACAGCTCTAACACAACTGTAACACAGCTCTAACACAGCTGTAACACAGCTCTAACACAACACAACTCTAACACAGCTCTAACACAACTGTAACACAGCTCTAACACAACACAGCTCTAACACAACTGTAACACAGCTGTAAAGCTCCAACCTCAAACTGCAATACAGCCCTTTCATCTTCTAGGCTCTGTTTAGTGTGTGTGTGTGTGTGTGTGTGTGTGTGTGTGTGTGTGTGTGTGTGTGTGTGTGTGTGTGTGTGTGTGTGTGTGTGTGTGTGTGTGTGTGCGTGCGTGCGTGCGTGCGCGCGAGTGAGTGTCTCCATATTGTGTGTGTTTAAAATTGTACGTCTCTCTCTCTCTCTCTCTCTCTCTCTCTCTCTCTCTCTCTCTCTCTCTCTCTCTCTCTCTCTCTCTCTCTCTCTCTGTGTGTGTGTGTGTTTTTGTGATGTGTGTAACCCTCAGAGGAAAGCCCAGTCTATCTCATATGATAACAGGAGATGACATGCAGTCTATTCTAATCAGCATTATGTTAGACCAGCCAGAATGCTGCTGAGGCCTGGGCACAAGCCTGACAGCCTGACACTGCATGCCACTCACTATGTGTGTGTGTGTGTGTTTGTGTACTGCCGTGCTGCCCCCCATTACACACCCTCACTGCCGTGCTGCCCCACAAAACACACCCTCACTGCCCTGCTGCCCCACATAACACACCCTCACTGCCCTGCTGCCCCACATAACACCCTCACTGCCGTGCTGCCCCCATTACACACCCTCACTGCCGTGCTGCCCCACATAACACAGCCTCACTGCCCCACATAACACACCCTCACTGCCGTGCTGCCCCACATAACACCCTCACTGCCGTGCTGCCCCCCATAACACCCTCACTGCCCTGCTGCCCCCCATAACACCCTCACTGCTGTGCTGCCCCCCATAACACCCTCACTGCCGTGCTGCCCCCCATAACACCCTCACTGCCGTGCTGCCCCCCATAACACCCTCACTGCCGTGCTGCCCCCCATAACACCCTCACTGCCGTGCTGCCCCCCATAACACCATCACTGCCGTGCTGCCCCACATAACACCCTCACTGCCGTGCTGCCCCCCATAACACCCTCACTGCCGTGCTGCCCCACATAACACACCCTCACTGCCCCACATAACACACCCTCACTACCCCCCCATAACACACCCTCACTGCCGTGCTGCCCCACAGAACACACCCTCACTGCCCCACAGAACACACCCTCACTGCCCCACATAACACACCCTCACTGCCGTGCTGCCCCACATAACGACCTCACTGCCCCACATAACACCCTCACTGCCGTGCTGCCCTACATAACACCCTCACTGCCCCACATAACACCCTCACTGCCGTGCTGCCCTACATAACACCCTCACTGCCCCACATAACACTCTCACTGCCGTGCTGCCCCACATAACACACCCTCACTGCCCCACATAACACACCCTCACTGCCCCCCATAACACACCCTCACTGCCGTGCTGCCACACATAACACACCCTCACTGCCCCACATAACACACCCTCACTGCCCCACATAACACACCCTCACTGCCCCACATAACACACCCTCACTGCCGTGCTTCCCCACATAACGACCTCACTGCCCCACATAACACCCTCACTGCCCTGCTGCCCCCCATAACACCCCTCACTGCCGTGCTGCCCCCCATAACACCCTCACTGCCGTGCTGCCCCCCATAACACCCTCACTGCCGTGCTGCCCCACATAACACCCTCACTGCCATGCTGCCCCCCATAACACCCTCACTGCCGTGCTGCGCCACATAACACACCCTCACTGCCCCACATAACACACCCTCACTGCCCCATATAACACACCCTCACTGCCGTTCTGCCCCCCATAACACACCCTCACTGCCCCACATAACACACCCTCACTGCCCCATATAACACACCCTCACTGCCGTGCTGCCCCACATAACACACCCTCACTGCCCTGCTGCCCCACATAACACACCCTCACTGCCCCACATAACACACCCTCACTACCCCCCCATAACACACCCTCACTGCCGTGCTGCCCCACATAACACACCCTCACTGCACCACAGAACACACCTTCACTGCCCCACATAACACACCCTCACTGCCGTGCTGCCCCACATAACGACCTCACTGCCCCACATAACACCCTCACTGCCGTGCTGCCCTACATAACACCCTCACTGCCCCACATAACACCCTCACTGCCGTGCTGCCCTACCTAACACCCTCACTGCCCCACATAACACCCTCACTGCTGTGCTGCCCTACATAACACCCTCACTGCCCCACATAACACCCTCACTGCCGTGCTGCCCTACATAACACCCTCACTGCCCCACATAACGACCTCACTGCCCCACATAACGACCTCACTGCCCTGCTGCCCCACATAACACCCTCACTGCCGTGCTGCCCCCATAATACCCTCACTGCCGTGCTGCCCCACATAACACCCTCACTGCCGTGCTGCCCCCCATAACACCCTCACTGCCCTGCTGCCCCACATAACACCCTCACTGCCCCACATAACACCCTCACTGCCGTGCTGCCCTACATAACACCCTCACTGCCCCACATAACGACCTCACTGCCGTGCTGCCCCACATAACACCCTCACTGCCGTGCTGCCCCCCATAACACCCTCACTGCCGTGCTGCCCCCCATAACACCCTCACTGCCGTGCTGCCCCCCATAGCACACCCTCACTGCCGTGCTGCCCCCCATAACACCCTCACTGCCGTGCTGCCCCACATAACACCCTCACTGCCCCACATAACACACCCTCACTGCCCCACATAACACCCTCACTGCCGTGCTGCCCCACATAACACCCTCACTGCCGTGCTGCCCCCCATTAACGCCCTCACTGCCGTGCTGCCCCCCATTAACGCCCTCACTGCCGTGCTGCCCCCATAACACCCTCACTGCCGTGCTGCCCCCCATTAACGCCCTCACTGCCGTGCTGCCCCACATAACACCCTCACTGCCGTGCTGCCCCCTATAACACCCTCACTGCCGTGCTGCCCCCCATTAATGCCCTCACTGCCGTTCTGCCCCCCATTAACACCCTCACTGCCGTGCTGCCCCACATAACACCCTCACTGCCCCACATAACACCCTCACTTCAGTGCTGCCCCCTATAACACCCTCACTGCCGTGCTGCCCCCCATTAATGCCCTCACTGCCGTGCTGCCCCCTATAACACCCTCACTGCCGTGCTGCCCCCCATTAATGCCCTCAACATTGTATTCAAATACAAAATCGTAAAAAAATGACGGGGAATTTAAAAAAGAAAAAAAGCATTGGTCCCGAGAGCCGTTAGAGAAGCCGGGCATCTCTTAATGTTACATTTAGGCTAAATCATCAGCCGACTGAGAGGCTGAGAGGCTCAGGCTGATGTCTCTGGTGACCTAAATGGAACCCACAGGAGAATACCCACCCGCCCGCCTTGCCTGCCCGCATGCCTGCCGAGCGAACGAGCTACTCTCAGCTAAATGCACTCTCATATTAATATTTTAAAATGCCATAATGCCTCTGGAACAAACCTCAGAGGAGAGATACATCAATTTACAAAGGTCTCTCTCTCTCCCCCCCCCATCTCTCGCTCTCTCTCTCTCTCACCCTCTCTCTCTATCTCTCTCTTTCCCCATCTCTCTCTCTCTCCCCCCCTCTCTCTCTCTCTCTCCCCATCTCTCTCTCTCCCCCTCACCCTCTCTCTCCCCCCATCTCTCTCTCTCCCTCACCCTCTCTCTCTCTCACCCCCCCCCTCTCTCTCTCTCTCTCTCACCCTCTCTCTCTCCCTCTCTCTCTCTCTCTCTCTCTCTCCCTCTATTTCTCTCTCCCCATCTCTCTCTCCCCCCCTCACCCTCTCTCTCCCCATCTCTCTCTCTCCCCTCACCCTCTCTCTCTCTCCCCATATCTCTCTCTCCCCCTCACCCTCTCTCTCTCTCTCCCCCTCACCCTCTTTCTCTCTCCCCATCTCTCTCTCTCACTCCCCCCACCCACCCTCTCTCTCTCCCCCCCACCCTCTCTTTCTCTCCCCCCTCTCTCTGTCTCTCTCTCCCCCCACCCTCTCCTCCTCCACCCTCTCTTTCTCTCCCCCCTCTCTCTGTCTCTCTCTCTCCCCCCACCCTCTCCCCCTCCACCCTCTCTTTCTCGCTCACTGTGTCTCTTTCTCACCTCCACCCTCTCGCTCTCTCTCTCTGCACACAGGGAGGCAGGAAGGAAATAGAAACAGGAGGATAATTTGCCATTAAAAGAAATAGTTAATTATGCCGCTGCCGTGGCTTCTTAGGGGCTCCATAAACCCAGCTCTCTCCCCGGCTTCACTTAAGGGGCCAAGACACACTTTCATGTGGACGGGCGGCATCCCAAAAGGCACACTACGCCCTATTTAGTGCACTCATTTTGACCAGAGTCCATATGGCTCCTATGCACTACATAGGGAACAGGGTACCTTATGGAACGTAGCCGTGGAACACATTGGCCAGGAGCCTTGACTGTCCCTGGGCTGATTAGCACAGAAAGGCTTCCTGAGCACGTTGCATCTGCAGCATGTTGCAGAGAACAATTCAACGTGAATTGGGCTTTCCTCTACGGCCGGATCGAGGGTCATAAATCAATAAACTAATCCTAACCCACTGAGGCCTTATCGGGGGTCATAAATCAATAAACTAATCCTAACCCAATAAAGCCTTACCGGGGGTCATAAATCAATCAGCTAACCCTAACCCACTGAGGCCTTATCGGGGGTCATAAATCAATAAACTAATCGTAACCCAATAAGGCCTTTATCGGGGGTCATAAATCAATAAACTAATCCTAACCCACTAAGGATTTATCGGGTGTCATAAATCAATAAGATTCTAAGAAAATTGAGCTCCTTTTTTAATCAGGGTTATTTCTGTTTAAATAGGGATCCACTGATCCACAAGGGATCTATGGCCTCAGGGATTAGAAGGGATCTATGGCCTCAGGGATTAGAAGGGATCTATGGCCTCAGGGATTAGAAGGAATCTATGGCCTCAGGGATTAGAAGGGATCTATGGCCTCAGGGATTAGTAGGGATCTATGGTCTCAGGGATTAGTAGGGATCTATGGTCTCAGGGATTATTAGGGATCTATGGCCTCGGGGATTAGAAGGGATCTATGCCCTCAGGGATTAGTAGGGATCTATGGCCTCAGGGATTAGAAGGGATCTATGGCCTTAGGGATTAGTAGGCATCTATGGCTTCAGGGATTAGAAGGGATCTATTAATTCAGGGATTAGAAGGGATCTATGGCTTCAGGGATTAGAAGGGATCTATGGCTTCAGGGATTAGCAGGGATCTATGGCCTCAAGGATTAGCAGGGATCTATTGCTTCAGGGATAGAAGGGATCTATGGCCTCAAGGATTAGAAGGGATCTATGGCTTCAGGGATTAGAATGGATCTATGGCTTCAGGGATAGAAGGGATCTATGGCCTCAAGGATTAGAAGGGATCTATGGCTTCAGGGATTAGAAGGGATCTATTGCTTCAGGGATTAGAAGGGATCTATGGCTTCAGGGATTAGAAGGGATATATGGCTTCAGGGATTAGCAGGGATCTGTGGCCTCAGGGATTAGCAGGTATCTATGGCCTCAGGGATTAGAAAGGATCTATGGCTTCGGGGATTAGAAGGGATCTCTGGCCTCAGGAATTAGAAGGGATCTATGGCCTCAGGGATTAGAAGGGATCTAGGCCTCTGGGATTAGTAGGGATCTATCGCCTCAGGGATTATAACGGATCTGTGGCCTCAGGGATTAGCAGGTATCTATGGCCTCAGGGGTTAGAAGGGATCTATGGCCTCAGGGATTGGAAGGGATCAATGGCCTCAGGGATTCGAAGGGATCTATGTTCTTGGGGATTAGCAGGGATCTATGGCCTCAGGGATTAGAAGGGATCTGTGGCCTCAGTTATTAGAAGGGATCTATGGCTTCAGGGATTAGTAGGGATCTATGGCTTCAGGTATTAGAAGGGATCTATTGCTTCAGAGATAGAAGGGATCTATGGCTTCGGGGATTAGCAGGTATCTATGGCCTCAAGGATTAGCAGGGATCAATGGCCTCAGTGATTAGAAGGGATCTGTGGCCTCAGGGATTAGAAAGGATTTATGGCTTCAGGGATTAGTAGGGATCTATGGCCTCAAGGATTAGAAGGGATCTATTGCTTCAGGGATAGAAGGGATCTATGGCCTCAAGGATTAGAAGGGATCTATGGCTTCAGGGATTAGAAGGGATCTATGCTTCAGGGATTAGAAGGGATCTATGGTTTCAGGGATTAGAAGGGATATATGGCTTCAGGGATTAGCAGGGATCTGTGGCCTCTGGGATTATTAGGGATCTATCACCTCAGGGATTATAACGGATCTGTGGCCTCAGGGATTAGAAGGGATCTATGGCCTCAGGGATTAGAAGGGATCTATGGCCTCAGGGATTAGAAGGGATCTATGTTCTTGGGGATTAGTAGGGATCTATGGCCTCAGGGATTAGAAGGGATCTGTGGCCTCAGGGATTAGAAGTTATCTATGGCTTCAGGGATTAGTAGGGATCTATGGCTTCAGGGATTAGAAGGGATTTATGGCTTCAGGGATTAGAAGGGATTTATGACTTCAGGGATTAGCAGGGATCTGTGGCCTCAGGGATTAGTAGGGATCTATGGCCTCAGGGATTAGAAGGGATCTATGGCTTCAGGGATTAGAAGGGATCTATGGCCTCAGGGATTAGAAGGGATCTATGGCCTCTGGGATTTGAAGGGATCTGTGACTTTAGGGATTAGTAGGGATCTATGGCTTCAGGGATTAGAAGGGATCTATGGCTTCAGGGATTAGCAGGGATCTGTGGCCTCAGGGATTAGAAGGGATCTATGGCTTCGGGGATTAGAAGGGATCTATGGCTTCGGGGATTAGAAGGGATCTATGGCCTCAGGGATTAGAAGGGATCTATGGCCTCGGGGATTAGTAGGGATCTATGGCCTCAGGGATTAGAAGGGATCTATGGCCTCAGGGATTAGAAGGGATCTATGGCCTCAGGGATTAGAAGGGATCTATGGCCTCGGGGATTAGAAGGGATCTATGGCCTCAGGGATTAGCAGGGATCTGTGGCCTCAGGGATTAGAAGGGATCTATGGCTTCAGGGATTAGAAGGGATCTATGGCCTCAGGGATTAGAAGGGATCTATGGCCTAGGGGATTAGAAGGGATCTATGGCCTCGGGGATTAGAAGGGATCTATGGCCTCAGGGATTAGAAGGGATCTATGGCCTCAGGGATGAGAAGGGATCTATGGCCTCGGGGATTAGTAGGGATCTATGGCCTCAGGGATTAGAAGGGATCTATGGCTTCAGGGATTAGTAGGGATCTATGGCTTCAGGAATTAGAAGGGATCCTTTTTTTAAGCACTTTCTGACATGTCATTGGAGATGCACAATTCCTCAGGTTATCCTGTTAATAAAGATAGCATGGGACAAAGTGTAACAACTTGAATTATGGTTTAGTAACAGTAATGCTTATAATAACTAACAATTATATAATTTCTTTAACCGGATCCTCTGGTTCTTAGGGATCTATTGTCAGGGACCATGACAGATCATTTTTAAGAGCTTTCTGGCATCTCAGAGGATCCACATTACTTAAGGATTTAACCTCCATAGAGTGTTAATGTTATCTTGTGACAAACGCGAGAAAGTGTAATTACACAAATCATAATTATAATACTAATAATACTAATACGAAAACGTAAAATCCATAGCAATTATGATAATCATCAATAATAATTGTAATGTTTGTAGTAAAAACAACTTGTTTTACTGTGGGGCGCCAGTTAACCCACTGTTCCTAGACCAGTTAACCCACTGTTCCTAGACCAGTTAACCCACTGTTCCTAGACCAGTTAACCCACTGTTCCTAGACCAGGGTAGCCCACTGTTCCTAGACCAGTTAACCCACTGTTCCTAGACCAGGGTAGCCCACTGTTCCTTGACCAGGGTAGCCCACTGTTCCTAGACCAGGGTAGCCCACTGTTCCTAGACCAGGGTAGCCCACTGTTCCTAGACCAGGGTAGCCCACTGTTCCTAGACCAGTTAACCCACTGTTCCTAGACCAGGGTAGCCCACTGTTCCTAGACCAGGGTAGCCCACTGTTCCTAGACCAGTTAACCCACTGTTCCTAGACCAGTTAACCCACTGTTCCTAGACCAGGGTAGCCCACTGTTCCTAGACCAGTTAACCCACTGTTCCTAGACCAGTTAACCCACTGTTCCTAGACCAGGGAAGCCCACTGTTTCTAGACCAGTTAACCCACTGTTCCTAGACCAGTTAACCCACTGTTCCTAGACCAGGGTAGCCCACTGTTCCTAGACCAGGGTAGCCCACTGTTCCTAGACCAGGGTAGCCCACTGTTCCTAGACCAGGGTAGCCCACTGTTCCTAGACCAGGGTAGCCCACTGTTCCTAGACCAGGGTAGCCCACTGTTCCTAGACCAGGGTAGCCCACTGTTCCTAGACCAGTTAACCCACTGTTCCTAGACCAGTTAACCCACTGTTCCTAGACCAGTTAACCCACTGTTCCTAGACCAGTTAACCCACTGTTCCTAGACCAGGGTAGCCCACTGTTCCTAGACCAGTTAACCCACTGTTCCTAGACCAGGGTAGCCCACTGTTCCTTGACCAGGGTAGCCCACTGTTCCTAGACCAGGGTAGCCCACTGTTCCTAGACCAGGGTAGCCCACTGTTCCTAGACCAGGGTAGCCCACTGTTCCTAGACCAGTTAACCCACTGTTCCTAGACCAGGGTAGCCCACTGTTCCTAGACCAGGGTAGCCCACTGTTCCTAGACCAGTTAACCCACTGTTCCTAGACCAGTTAACCCACTGTTCCTAGACCAGGGTAGCCCACTGTTCCTAGACCAGTTAACCCACTGTTCCTAGACCAGTTAACCCACTGTTCCTAGACCAGGGAAGCCCACTGTTTCTAGACCAGTTAACCCACTGTTCCTAGACCAGTTAACCCACTGTTCCTAGACCAGGGTAGCCCACTGTTCCTAGACCAGGGTAGCCCACTGTTCCTAGACCAGGGTAGCCCACTGTTCCTAGACCAGGGTAGCCCACTGTTCCTAGACCAGGGTAGCCCACTGTTCCTAGACCAGGGTAGCCCACTGTTCCTAGACCAGGGTAGCCCACTGTTCCTAGACCAGTTAACCCACTGTTCCTAGACCAGGGTAGCCCACTGTTCCTAGACCAGGGTAGCCCACTGTTCCTAGACCAGTTAACCCACTGTTCCTAGACCAGGGTAGCCCACTGTTCCTAGACCAGGGTAGCCCACTGTTCCTAGACCAGTTAACCCACTGTTCCTAGACCAGTTAACCCACTGTTCCTAGACCAGGGTAGCCCACTGTTCCTAGACCAGTTAACCCACTGTTCCTAGACTAGTTAACCCACTGTTCCTAGACCAGGGTAGCCCACTGTTCCTAGACCAGGGTAGCCCACTGTTCCTAGACCAGTTAACCCACTGTTCCTAGACCAGTTAACCCACTGTTCCTAGACCAGGGTAGCCCACTGTTCCTAGACCAGTTAACCCACTGTTCCTAGACCAGTTAACCCACTGTTCCTAGACCAGGGTAGCCCACTGTTCCTAGACCAGTTAACCCACTGTTCCTAGACCAGTTAACCCACTGTTCCTAGACCAGGGTAGCCCACTGTTCCTAGACCAGTTAACCCACTGTTCCTAGACCAGTTAACCCACTGTTCCTAGACCAGGGTAGCCACTGTTCCTAGACCAGGGTAGCCCACTGTTCCTAGACCAGTTAACCCACTGTTCCTAGACCAGTTAACCCACTGTTCCTAGACCAGTTAACCCACTGTTCCTAGACCAGGGTAGCCCACTGTTCCTAGACCAGTTAACCCACTGTTCCTAGACCAGTTAACCCACTGTTCCTAGACCAGTTAACCCACTGTTCCTAGACCAGGGTAGCCCACTGTTTCTAGACCAGTTAACCCACTGTTCCTAGACCAGTTAACCCACTGTTCCTAGACCAGGGTAGCCCACTGTTCCTAGACCAGGGTAGCCCACTGTTCCTAGACCAGGGTAGCCCACTGTTCCTAGACCAGGGTAGCCCACTGTTCCTAGACCAGGGTAGCCCACTGTTCCTAGACACGGGTAGCCCACTGTTCCTAGACCAGGGTAGCCCACTGTTCCTAGACCAGGGTAGCCCACTGTTCCTAGACCAGGGTAGCCCACTGTTCCTAGACCAGTTAACCCACTGTTCCTAGACCAGGGTAGCCCACTGTTGCTAGACCAGGGTAGCCCACTGTTCCTAGACCAGTTAACCCACTGTTCCTAGACCAGTTAACCCACTGTTCCTAGACCAGGGTAGCCCACTGTTCCTAGACCAGTTAGCCCACTGTTCCTAGACTAGTTAACCCACTGTTCCTAGACCAGGGTAGCCCACTGTTCCTAGACCAGTTAACCCACTGTTCCTAGACCAGTTAACCCACTGTTCCTAGACCAGGGTAGCCCACTGTTCCTAGACCAGGGTAGCCCACTGTTCCTAGACCAGGGTAGCCCACTGTTCCTAGACCAGTTAACCCACTGTTCCTAGACCAGTTAACCCACTGTTCCTAGACCAGGGTAGCCCACTGTTCCTAGACCAGTTAACCCACTGTTCCTAGACCAGTTAACCCACTGTTCCTAGACCAGGGTAGCCCACTGTTCCTAGACCAGTTAACCCACTGTTCCTAGACCAGTTAACCCACTGTTCCTAGACCAGGGTAGCCCACTGTTCCTAGACCAGGGTAGCCCACTGTTCCTAGACCAGTTAACCCACTGTTCCTAGACCAGGGTAGCCCACTGTTCCTAGACCAGTTAACCCACTGTTCCTAGACCAGTTAACCCACTGTTCCTAGACCAGGGTAGCCCACTGTTCCTAGACCAGTTAACCCACTGTTCCTAGACCAGTTAACCCACTGTTCCTAGACCAGGGTAGCCCACTGTTCCTAGACCAGTTAACCCACTGTTCCTAGACCAGTTAACCCAATGTTCCGAGACCAGGGTAGCCACTGTTCCTAGACCAGGGTAGCCCACTGTTCCTAGACCAGTTAACCCACTGTTCCTAGACCAGTTAACCCACTGTTCCTAGACCAGTTAACCCACTTTTCCTAGACCAGGGTAGCCCACTGTTCCTAGACCAGTTAACCCACTGTTCCTAGACCAGTTAACCCACTGTTCCTAGACCAGTTAACCCACTGTTCCTAGACCAGGGTAGCCCACTGTTCCTAGACCAGTTAACCCACTGTTCCTAGACCAGTTAACCCACTGTTCCTAGACCAGGGTAGCCCACTGTTCCTAGACCAGGGTAGCCCACTGTTCCTAGACCAGTTAACCCACTGTTCCTAGACCAGGGTAGCCCACTGTTCCTAGACCAGTTAACCCACTGTTCCTAGACCAGTTAACCCACTGTTCCTAGACCAGGGTAGCCCACTGTTCCTAGACCAGTTAACCCACTGTTCCTAGACCAGTTAACCCACTGTTCCTAGACCAGGGTAGCCCACTGTTCCTAGACCAGTTAACCCACTGTTCCTAGACCAGTTAACCCAATGTTCCGAGACCAGGGTAGCCACTGTTCCTAGACCAGGGTAGCCCACTGTTCCTAGACCAGTTAACCCACTGTTCCTAGACCAGTTAACCCACTGTTCCTAGACCAGTTAACCCACTTTTCCTAGACCAGGGTAGCCCACTGTTCCTAGACCAGTTAACCCACTGTTCCTAGACCAGTTAACCCACTGTTCCTAGACCAGTTAACCCACTGTTCCTAGACCAGGGTAGCCCACTGTTCCTAGACCAGTTAACCCACTGTTCCTAGACCAGTTAACCCACTGTTCCTAGACCAGGGTAGCCCACTGTTCCTAGACCAGTTAACCCACTGTTCCTAGACCAGTTAACCCACTGTTCCTAGACCAGGGTAGCCCACTGTTCCTAGACCAGTTAACCCACTGTTCCTAGACCAGTTAACCCACTGTTCCTAGACCAGGGTAGCCCACTGTTCCTAGACCAGGGTAGCCCACTGTTCCTAGACCAGTTAACCCACTGTTCCTAGACCAGTTAACCCACTGTTCCTAGACCAGGGTAGCCCACTGTTCCTAGACCAGTTAACCCACTGTTCCTAGACCAGTTAACCCACTGTTCCTAGACCAGTTAACCCACTGTTCCTAGAACGTCATTGAAAATAAGAATTTGTTCGTTAACTGACTTGCCTAGTTAAAAAAAGGTAAAATAAATAAAACTGTGGATATAGATACTATTGTACCTGTTTCCTCCATCATCTTCACAAGGTCCTTTGCTGTTGTTTTGGGATTGATTTGCACCAAAGTACGTTCATCCCTGGGAGACAGAACACGTCTCCTTCCTGAGTAGTCTGAAGGCTGCGTTGTCCCATGGTGTATATACTTGCTTACTATTGTTTGTACAGGCGTTTGGAAATTGCTCCCAAAGATGAACCAGACTTGTGGAGGTCTACAATTTTTTTTCTGAGGTCTTGGCTGATTTCTTTTGATTTTCCCATGATGTCTAGCAAAGAGGCACTGAGTTGGAAGGTAGGCCTTGAAATACATCTCCAATAGACTCAAAATATCATCAGAAGCTTCTAAAGCTATGAATTAATTTTCTGGAATTTTCAAAGCTGTTTAAAGGCACAGTCAACTTAGTGTATGTAAACTTCTGACCCACTGGAATGGTGATACAGTGAATTATAAGGGAAATAATCTGTCTGTAAACAATTGTTGGGAAAATTACTTGTGTCATGCACAAATTAGATGTCCTAACCGACTTGCCACAACTATAGTTTGTTAACAAGAAATTTGTTGAGTGGTTGAGAAATTAGTTTTAATGACTAAGTGTATGTAAACTTCTGACTTCAAATGTGTGACAGACAGACTGATAAAGAGCCTGTCACGCCTTGACATTTGTATTCTTTGTTTTCTTTATTGTTTTGGTTAGGTCAGGGTGTGACATGGGTGAAGTATGTGTTTTAGTACTGTCTAGGGGTTTTGTATGTTCATGGGGGTGTTTACTATCTAGGTGTTTATGTATGTCTATGGCTGCCTCGATTGGTTTTCAATTAGAGGCAGCTGTTTATCGTTGTCTCTGATTGGGAACCATATTTAGGCAGACATCTGCTTTGGGTATTTTGTGGGTTATTGTCTATGTGTTAGTTGCCTGTGTCAGTACTATATTTAGCGTCACGTTGTTTTTGTAGTTTGTTTATGTGTTTCTTTGTCGTCATTAAAGTAACATGTATTCATATCACCCTGCGCCTTGGTCTCCTCCATTCAACGAACGTGACAGAGCCAGTCCAATGTAGCCTGAAGAGTGATTTAAGAGACTATGTCTTATATTCTGACATAATTCCCCAGATATGTTTTTAACCTTTATTTAACTAGGCAAGTCAGTTAAGAACAAATTCTTATTTACAATGATGGCCTAGGAACAGTGGGTTAACTGCCTTGTTCAGGGGCAGAGAGACAGATTTTTACCTTGTCAGCTCGGGGATTCCATCTTCCAACCTTTTGGTTACGCTCTAACCACTAGGCAACCTACCGCCCCTCCACTCTAACCACTAGGCAACCTACCGCCCTGTATACTATACTAAACAAGGCTTTTTATATTAATGCATACTACAGTGCATTCAGAAAGTATTCAACCCGTTCAGTGTTCCCCTTGACTTTTTCCACATTTTGTTACTTTACAGCCTTATTCTAAAATGGATTAAATACATTTTTTCCCTCATCAATCTACACACAATACCCCATAATGACATCACAATACCCCATAATGACATCACAATACCCCATAATGACATCACAATACCCCATAATGACATCACAATACCCCATAATGAAAAAGCAAAAACAGGTTTTTAAAAATGTTTTCAAATGTATAAAACAATTCTAAAACTGAAATAGTGCGGCAGGGCGGCAGGGTAGCCTAGTGGTTAGAGCGTTGGACTAGTAACCGGAAGGTTGCGAGTTCAAACCCCCGAGCTGACAAGGTACAAATCTGTCGTTCTGCCCCTGAACAGGCAGTTAACCCACTGTTCCCAGGCCGTCATTGAAAATAAGAATTTGTTCTTAACTGACTTGCCTGGCTAAATAAAGGTAAAATAAATAAAATATCACATTTACATAAGTATTCAGACTTTACTTTGTTGAAGCACCTTTGGCAGAGATTACAGCCTCGAGTCCTCTTGGGTATGACGCTACAAGCTTGGTTCACCTATGTTTGGGGAGTTTCTCCCATTTTTCTCCGCAGATCATGTCAAGCTCTGTCAGGTTGGACGGGTAGCGTCGCTGCACAGCTATTTTCAGGTCTCTCCAGAGATGTTTGATCAGGGTTCAAGTCCGGGCTCTGGCTGGGCCACTCAAGTACTTTCAGAGTCACTCCTGCGTTGTCTTGGCTGTGTGCTTAAGGTTGTTGGAAGGTGAGCTCACTGGAGCAGGTCTTCTTCAAGGATCTCTGTGCTTTGCTCCATTCATTTTCCCCTCGATTCTGACTAGTCTCCCAGTCCCTGCCACTGAAAAACATCCCCACAGCATGATATTGCCACCACCATGCTTCACCGTAGGGATGGTGTCAGGTTTCCTCCAGACGTGACGCTTGGTATTCAGGCCAAAGAGTTCAATCTTGGTTTCATCAGACCAGAGAATCTTGTTTCTTTTGGTCTGAGAGTCTTTAGGTGCTCCAGGTGTGCTGTCATGTGCCTTTTACTGAGGAGTGGCTTCCGTCTGGACACTCTACCATAAAGGCCTGATTGGTGGAGTGCTGCAGAGATGGTTGTCCTTCTGGAAGGTTCTCCCATCTCCACAGAGGAACGCTGGAGCTCTGTCAGAGTGACCATCTGGTTCTTGGTAACCTCCCTGACCAAGGCCCTTCTCCCCCGATTGCTCAATTTGTCCAGGCAGCCAACTCTAGGAAGAGTCTTGGTCGTTCCAAACCATTGTGTTCTTGGGACCTCCAATGCTGCAGAAATGTTTTGGTACCTTTCCCCAAATCTGTGACTCCACACAATACTGTCTTGGAGCTCTACGGACAATTCTTTCGAGCTCATGGCTTGGTTTTTGCTCTGACATGCAATGTCAACTGTGTGTCCTTATAGAGACAGGTTTGTACCTTTCTAAAATCATGTCCAATCAAGGGAATTTACCACAAGTGGAATCCAGTCAAGTTGTAGAAAGATCTCAAGGATGATCAAAGGAAACAGGATGCACCTGAGCTCAATTTCGAGTATCATAGCAAAGGTTCTGAATACATGCATTTCTATAATTGTTTTATTTTTAATCTAATTTATTTTTGTCATAATGGGGTATTGTGTGTGGATTGACTACAACCCCAAGACCCTAGACTACAACCCACCACAAAACCCAGACTACAACCCCCCAGACCGTATGCTACAATCCGCAGACCCTAGAATACAACCCCCCAGAACCCAGACAACAACCCCCCCAGAAACCAGACTACAACCCACCCAGGCCCTAGACTACAACCCCCCAGACCAAGAGTACAAACCCCCCAGACCCCAGACTACAACCCCTAAGACCTCAGACTACAACCCCCCAGACCCAGACTAAAAACCCCCCAGACCCCAGACTACAACCCACCAAGACCAAGACCACAACCCCCCCAGACCCTAGACAACAACCCTCAAGACCAAGACTATAACCCTGCCAGACCCTACACTACAACCCCCCAGACCAAGACCACAACCCCCCCAGAACCTAGACTACAACACCCCAGACCAAGACTAAACCCACCCAGAACCCAGACCACAACCCCCCAGACCAAGACTACAACCCCCCAGACCAAGACTACAACCCCCCAGACCAAGACTACAACCCCCAAGACCCTAGACTACAACCCTCCAAGACCAAGACTACAACCCCCCAGACCAAGACTACAACCCCCCAGACCAAGACTGCAACCCCCCAGACCAAGACTACAACCCCCCAGACCAAGACTACAACCCCCAAGACCCTAGACTACAACCCTCCAAGACCAAGACTACAACCCTCCCAGACCAAGACTATAACCCCCCCAGACCCCAGACTACAACCCCCCAGACCATAGACTACAACCCCCCAGACCATTGACTACAACCCCCTAGACCATAGACTACAACCCCCCAGACCATAGAATAAAACCCCCCAGACCATAGAATACAACCCCCTAGACCATAGACTACAACCCCCCCAGACCATAGACTACAACCCCACCAGACCAAGACTACAACCCCCCAGACCAAGACTACAACCCCCCAGACCAAGACTACAACCCCCCAGACCAAGACTACAACCCCCCAGACCAAGACTACAACCTACCAGACCATAGACTACAACCTACCAGACCATAGACTACAACCCCTCAGACCAAGACCACAACCCCCCAGACCAAGACTACAACTCCCCAGACCATAGACTACAACCCCCCAGACCAAGACCACAACCCCCCAGACCATAGACTACAACCATCCAGACCAAGACCACAACCCCCCAGACCATAGACTACAACCCCCCAGACCAAGACCACAACCCCCCAGACCAAGACTACAACCCCCCCAGAACCCAGACTAAACCCCCCCAGACTCCAGAATACAACCCCCAGACCAAGACTACAACCACCCCAGACCCTGGGTTACAACCCCCAGACCCTGGACTAAAACCCCCAGACCCCAGACTACAACCCCCCCCAACCCAGAATACTACCCCCCCAGACCCCAGAATACGACTCCCCCAGACCCCAGAATCCAACTCCCCCAGACCCCAGAATCCAACTCCCCCAGACCCCAGAATACTACCCCCCAGACCTCAGAATACAACTCCCCCAGACCCCAGAATATTACCCCCCCTGACCCCAGAATACAACCCCCCCCCAGCCCCAGAATACACCCCCCACCCAGATACACCCCCCCCCCTCCAGTCCCCAGACAAAGGCATTGGAAACATTCTATAAAACCATACCACTTCACCAGAGCCCGCCGAGCGTGCCCGCTATCTGCCAGCTTTTCTCAGACAACACAATTATGTGGCCCATAGGCAAACAGTGACCACTAAACAGGCCCATTTCTTCCCTTACATCACCAGATGGTTCCATTCAGAGAGGGGAGAATTATGAGCATGGCTTTGACTGTCTGCCGGTTGTGTCCTGGGTGTGTACTGGTCTTGTTTGTCTTCCACTCAGGGCCAGGGTCGTAATGTAGTCTCTAATGATTATAAAACACCTGCTCTGCAAATAAAACAAACAAAGCATTTTGGTGGGACTGGGAGCTAAATACCTATGTGATCAGGTTAAAAGGGGCTGTCTGTACTCTCTCCGATCTCTCTAACAGATAGACAGGAAGCCCCAGCAGATGTCCCTTTACTAACACTACCTATAGAGGTAAGAGGGTTTGACCTCGCCCCATCAGCCCACAGAGCTGCTACACAATCAGGCTATATATACACACACACACACACACACACACACACACTAACACACACACACACTAACACACACACACACACACACACACACACACACACACACACACACACACACACACCATAGATAATAGATCATTGGGTATTTGTTAAATAGATTAAAAAAAGGGTCCTGTTCAGATCAACAAAGACTCGTGTCCACCAATAGATTCATGGTCTGGGCGAGAGGCTGTCTGTTTTGATGGCTAGTGTTTGATGTGTTTTTTTTTTTTTTACCAAGCTCTGACACAATGGGACATTATGGGATGTTTGTATTGTCTGACAAGCACCAGTCTGGTGGACAGCTTCATATTAGGTAGACGTAGACAGTTCACCATACAGAATGGTGTTGATATATGGAAAACAGACAGAATCCCTTCATGAAGAGCATTTAGCTACTGTGAAGGTCCCACTTACACTTGTTTGGCAGATAGATTCTTCTCAGGTACAATCTTTAGGAATTGTATAATTGTCATTCCATTTATTCACCAAGTTGACATGAGGCTCCTAAGCTCCTAAGCTCTGACACAAAGAGATAGTATGGGATGTTAGTACTGAAAAGAGGTCGGGTACTGTCTGACAAGCACCAGTCTGGTAGAGAAACATAATTTCTCACAACTTCCTATCAAGGAGATGTGGACAGTTCTGTTCAGGTAAGTTTTTCTCAAGTGCATTTTGTTGGCAAATAAGTTTGTCTAGTTAGCTATCAGATAAACTAAAGAGGTACACTACTGTTCAAAAGTTTGGGGTCACTAGAAATGTCCTTGTTTTTTAGAGAAAAGCACATTTTTTGTCATTAAAATGACATCAAATTGATCAGAAAAACAGCACTGTTAATGTTGTAAATAAGAATTGCAGCTGGAAACGGCTGATTCTTTATGGAATATCTACAGAGGCGTACAGAGGCCCATTATCAGCAACCATCACTCCTGTGTTCCAATGGCACGTTGTGTTAGCTAATCCAAGTTTTATCATTTTAAAAGGCTAATTGATCATTAGAAAACCCTTTTACAATTATGTTAGCACAGCTGAAAACTGTTGTTCTGATTAAAGAAGCAATAAAACTGGCCTTCTTCAGACTAGTTGAGTATCTGGAGCATCAGAATTTGAGGGTTCGATTACAGGCTCAAAATGGCCAGAAACAAAGCACTTTCTTCTGAAACTAGTCAGTCTATTCTTGTTCTGAAAAATGAAGGCTATTCCATGCGAGAAATTGCCAAGAAACTGAAGATCTCGTACAACGCTGTGTACTACTCCCTTCACAGAACAGGGCAAACTGTCTCTAACCAGAATAGAAAGAGGAGTGGGAGACCCCGGTGCACAACTGAGCAAGAGGACAAGTACATTAGAGTGTCTAGTTTGAGAAACAGATGCCTCACGAGTCCTCAACTGGCAGCTTCATTAAATAGTACCCGCAAAACACCAGTCTCAATGTCAACAGTGAAGAGGCGACTCCAGGATGTTGGCCTTCTAGGCAGAGTTCCTCTGTCCAGTGTCTGTGTTCTTTTGCCCATCTTAATATTTAATTTTTTATTGGCCAGTCTGAGATATGGCTTTTTCTTTGCAACTCTGCCTAGAAGGCCAGCATCTCGGAATCGTCTCTTCACTGTTGATGTTGAGACTGGTGTTTTGCGATTCTTCAAAGGAGTCACCCTTTTCCTCGATGACAGCTTTGCACACTATTGGCATTCTCTCAACCAGCTTCATGAGGTAGTCAACTGGAATGCATTTCAATTAACAGGTGTGCCTTGTTACAAGTTAATTTGTGGAATTTCTTTCCTTCTTAATGCATTTGAGCCAATCAGTTGTGTTGTGACAAGGTAGGATTGGTATACAGAAGGTAGCCCTATTTGGCAAAGACCAAGTCCTTATCATGACATGAATATCTTAAATAAGCAAAGAGAAAGGACAGTCCATCATTACTTCAAGACATGAAGGTCAGTCAATCTGGAAAATTTCAAGAACTTTGAGAGTTTTTTCAACTGCAGTCGCGTAAACCATCAAGCACTGTGATGAAACTGGCTGTCATGAGGACCGCCACAGGAAAGGAAGACCCAGAGTTACCTCTGCTGTAAAGGATAAGTTCATTAGAGTTACCTGGCTGTCATGAGGACCGCCACAGGAAAGGAAGACCCAGAGTTACCTCTGCTGTGAAGGATAAGTTAATTAGAGTTACCAGCCTCAGAAATTGCAACCCAAATAAATGCTTCACAGAGTTCAAGTAACAGACACATCTCAACATCAACTGTTCAGAGGAGATCAGGCCTTTAGGGTATTATTACTGCTAAGAAACCACTAATAAAGGACACCAATAAGAAGAAGAGACTTGCTTGGGCCAAGAAACACGAGCAATAGACATTAGACTGGTAGAAATCAGAGATTTTTGGTTCCAACTGTGGTGTCTTCTTGAGATGCAGAGTAGGTGAACAGATGAGTGGTTCCCACCGTGAAGCATGGAGGAGGAGGTGTGATGGTGTGGGGGTGCCTTGCTTGTGACACTGTCAGTGATTTATTAGAATTCAAGGCACACTTAACCGGCATGGCTACCACAGCATTCTGCAACGATATGCCATCCAATCTGGTTTGGGCTTATTGGGACTATCATTTGTTTTTCAACAGGACAATGACCCAACACACCTCCAGGATGTGTAAGGGCTATTTGACCAAGAAGGAGATTGATGGAGTGCTGCATCAGATGACCTGGCCTTCACAATCACCCAACCTCAACCCAATTGAGATGGTTTGGGATGAGTTGGACCTCAGAGTGAAGGAAAAGCAGCCAACAAGTTCTCGGCATATGTGAGAACTCCTTCAAGACTGTTGGAAAAGCATTCCAGGTGAAGCTGGTTGAGAGAATGTCAAGAGTGAAAGCTGTCATCAAGGGAAAGGATGTCTACTTTGAAGAATCTAAAATCAAAAATACATTTTGATTTAACACTTCTTTGGTTACTACATGATTCCATATGTGTTATTTCTTATTCTACAATGTAGAAAATAGTAAAAATAAAGAAAAACCCTTGAATGAGTAGGTGTTTCCAAACCTTTGACTGGTACTGTATATTTTGTACTGTATATTTTGGTCGAAAATCTGCCAAGAATGTAGCAATTATTAAGTTTGTATGGTGAGAAAAACAACAAAACAACATCTAAGCAACCTCTTGAGAATTAAAACCCACCCCAATCCCAGACAGCTGCCCTGTAGTATGATGAACAGATTATCAGGGCCAGAGGAAATCAGCATGCAAGAGAGAGGAGTGTGCCACTGTGTGTTTTCTCTCTCCTTCCCTCCATTCCTCTCCTCTGCTCGGCCAGCCTTCTACATCTCAATCACTTAGTCTCTGGGCCCACCCCTTTGTATTAGGTGGACAGAAAGTGATGGTTTGCATCCCAAATGGTACCTTATTCCCTATGTAGTACACTACTTCTGACTAGGGCCCATAGGGATGCTGGAGGGGGGTTCTAGTCAAAAGTAGTGCACTACATAGGGAGTAGGGTGACATTTGGGATGCAGATGGAAAGTGATGGACATCCATTCAGTGGCAGCGTGACCTCTGGGTAATCCTGTTTCACAGACCAGCTCCCCGCTGACGACAACACAATGGCTGCCTTTACCGCCCTCTCTCCCCTTCCTCCTCCTCTCTCCCTCATCCTCTCGTCCCTCCCTCCTCCCCCAAAAAACACGATGTTGTGTTGTTATTCACCCACCCCTGCGTTGCCTTGTTTAACTTCCTCCTCACGGCACTCTGTTCACTTACTAGCCCTCCTTCCTCCTCGGGGTTCAAATGGCTTGCGGCTGGTCACTGGGCCCAGAGGGACTGACTGATTAATCATGATTTCACCCCTTGTTAACAACGTCTGTGTTAACAATGCTAGAAGACACGGCATTCCGTATTGTGAATCACTGGAGACATGGATGGATTTTTAGACTAGGACCGAATATAAAAATACTGCATGTATGAACATTGAAGGGGAAAGTGGTTGTAGCATTGTAGTAGTGTGTGTTTGTGTGTGTGTGTGTGTGTGTGTTTGTGTGTCTGATAGTGGATAATGCCGTATTAAAGCCAAGTGTTTGATTGGTACAACCACGGGGGCAGAACAGGCCATCCAATAAAAACATCATACTGTCCCGTGCATGTTAATTCCTCTACCACTTCACCCCTCTCCTCATTTTCATCTACCACTTTCTCATCTTCCCCTCGTCTCCTCTCTGCAGCGGCAGCCCATTGGCTCAACTTATTTTTTTTTTATGAACAAATGTAACCCAGAATATATTAAAGCTGCCCTTGTTTCAAATGAATGGCTGTTGTTTTCTTCTTCACCCCCTTTCTCTAAATTCCTCACATTGGTGCCATTTTCTTGGCGGGGATGTATCACACCATGTTTAAGTAGCATTAATTGCATCGCGCATATGTAACCAACACAACCTTTGCAGCATTACCAGCCAGCTACACTTGTACATTTTTAAATGTAGAGCATTCATAATTTTACTTGGCGTGCAGGAAAATAGTACTCTACCAATTATAACCACAGCTGTTGCAGGCAAAGGATTTTTTTTTGTTGTTCTTAATTAACCCTTGTTTTAAATGTGTGAAACACTACTGCCATTAACACACAGACAGACAAGAATAAGGGAAGTTGTTTTTTTGAATGTGAAAATGGGCCACAAAACATTAGCGTTTACATTGGAGGAGAAAAAGCTATTGTATATTGAATTATAATAGTGTGATTTTATTTTGAGACAAAACACTTTATTTTTCTTGGCGCTTGTTATTGATTATCGATTGGGTTTTGATGTGGGACTTCAGTACAGAATAAAGCAAGGTCTCAGTCTGTCATAGTAAGTGAACGTGGTGCCTTGAGGAGGAAGTTTAACAAGGCAAGGTCTCAGTCTGTCATACACGAAAAGGGTTACAGGAGAGTTCTTCGGCTGTCCCCATAGCAGAACCCTTTTTGGTTCCAGTTAGAACCCTTTTTGGGTCCAGGTAGAATTATTTTGGGTTCCATGTAGAACCTTCTGGGGAAAGAGTTCTACATGGAATCGAAAGAGGCTTCTTCAAAGGAGTCTCCTATGGGGACAGCCAAATAACCTTTTTAGGTTCTAGATAGCATACGGTCCTTCCCTCTGTCCCTCCCTCTGTCCCTCCCTCTGTCTCTCCCACTGTCTCTCCCACTATCTCTCCCACTGTCCCTCCCTCTGTCCCTCCCACTGTCCCTCCCTCTGTCTCTCCCACTGTCCCTCCCTCTGTCTCTCCCACTGTCCCTCCCTCTGTCTCTCCCACTATCTCTCTCTCTGTCTCTCCCACTATCTCTCCCACTGTCCCGCCCACTGTCCCTCGCATTGTCCTTCCCTCTGTCTCTCCCTCTGTCTCTCCCTTTGTCCCTCCCTCTGTCTCTCCCACTATCTCTCCCTCTGTCTCTCCCACTATTCTGTCTCTCCCACTATCTCTCCCCCTGTCCCTCCCTCTGTCTCTCCCACTGTCCCTCTCACTGTCCCTCTCACCGTCCCTCCCTCTGTCCCTCCCTCTGTCCCTCTCTCTGTCTGACCCATTTAGCCCTTGAAAGAACATCTCTACATCTTCCAAATTCACTTGCATTTCTTTGGAAGCCCTACAACAGGTCACTCAGGCATAGAGTATCATCAGCTCCAGATGACACCTGTGTCAGGGGATATACATTGTTCAGTGAGTCTTAGTCTCTTTGATACAGTTAGTAGGTAGGTAGCACCTGCAAAGCTAGCATCTGCATAGCTAGTACCTGCATAGCTAGCATCCTGCATAGTTGGCACCTGCACAGAGAGCACCTGCACAGTTAGCATCCTGCAAAATTAGCACCTACAAACCTGCATCATTAGCACCTGCTTAGTTAGCACCTGCATAGTTAGCACCTGCATAGTTAGCATCCTGCATAGTTAGCCCCTGCATAGTTAGCACCAGCATAGTTAGCACCAGCATAGTTACTACCTGCATAGTTTGCACCTGCATAGTTTGCACCTGCATAGTTAGCACCTGCATAGTTAGCACCTGCAAAGTTAGCATCCTGCATAGTTTGCACCTGCATAGTTAGCATCCTGCATAGTTTGCACCTGCATAGTTAGCACCAGCATAGTTAGCACCAGCATAGTTACTACCTGCATAGTTTGCACCTGCATAGTTAGCACCTGCATAGTTAGCACCTGCAAAGTTAGCATCCTGCATAGTTAGCACCTGCAAAGTTAGCATCCTGCATAGTTTGCACCTGCTGCAGGGTTGTAATATTACTTAAACATTCCAGAAATGTCCTAGTAAAAAAAATAAAAAAAATCCTTATTGCAGAATTCCAGGTTGGAGGATTCCCTTACAACGGTAATCTCTGCTGATTCCAGAAAACTGGGGGGGGGGGGGGGGGGGGGGTAGGTATGAGTGACACTTGTTCTCTAGGCTTCCTAATAAGATAGGGGCTTCTGATCAGCTGGTTTAGCATCATCCTGAGCCCCAACTGACAGTTGTTAGCTTTCCCTTGTTCTGTTTCTAATACCAGAATCCCTTGTTGTTGTGGGCTTTTTTAAAGCCCCTGTACCTCAGAGGGAAAAACAAGAACACAAACAGCATGCTGAGGGTATTACTTTAATACCAGATAGACTCAACTAGGGGATTTACATCAGACTTATCATACAGTACTTACCTCCTCATATCTTACATGTATATTTTTGTTCACCCAAAATACCATGGATTCAAAATCGTCTCAACGTGTCCGTCTTAGTAAAAAGCCTGCTGATAAAAATCATGAAATCCAAAGTGACCTAAAAAAAAATCTAACATTCTTACTGTCTGTCTGTCTGTCTGTCTGTCTGTCTGTCTGTCTGTCTGTCTGTCTGTCTGTCTGTCTGTCTGTCTGTCGTGTCTCTCTCACTGTCTGTCTCTCACTGTCTGTCTGTCTGTCTGTCTGTCTGTCTGTCTGTCTGTCTGTCTGTCTGTCGTGTCTCTCTCACTGTCTGTCTCTCACTGTCTGTCTGTCTGTCTGTCTGTCTGTGTCTGTCTGTCTGTCTGTCTGTCTGTCTGTCTGTCTGTTTGTCTCTGTCTGTCTGTCTGTCTGTCTGTCTGTCTCTGTCTGTCTGTCTGTCTCCTGTCTGTCTGTCTGTCTGTCTGTCTGTCTGTCTGTCTGTCTGTCTGTCTGTCTGTCTGTCTGTCGTGTCTCTCTCACTTTCTGTCTCTCACTGTCTGTCTGTCTGTCTGTCTGTCTGTCTGTCTGTCTGTCTGTCTGTCTGTCTGTCTGTCTGAGTGTCTGTCTGTCTGTCTGTCTGTCTGTCGTGTCTCTCTCACTGTCTGTCTGTCTGTCTGTCTGTCTGTCTGTCTGTCTGTCTGTCTGTCTGTCTGTCTGTCTGTCGTGTCTCTCTCACTGTCTGTCTCTCACTGTCTGTCTGTCTGTCTGTCTGTCTGTCTGTCTGTCTGTCTGTCTGTCTGTCTGTCTGTCTGTCTGTCTGTCTGTCTCAGCACGGCTAATCTGAAAATAATAATGCATTACACTTCAACATACTAGTTCGATGGGGAAGATGTGATGCACTTAAGGCATACAGTATGGACACAGAGAGACAGACCAGGAGACTGAGGTTAGTTTACTGGAGGTAGGAACACAGAGAGACAGACCAGGAGACTGAGGTTAGTTTACTGGAGGTAGGAACACAGAGAGACAGACCAGGAGACTGAGGTTAGTTTACTGAAGGTAGGAACACAGAGAGACAGACCAGGAGACTGAGGTTAGTTTACTGGAGGAAGGAACACAGAGAGACAGACCAGGAGACTGAGGTTAGTTTACTGGAGGTAGGAACACAGAGAGACAGACCAGGAGACTGAGTTAGTTTAATGGAGGTAGGAACACAGAGAGACAGACCAGGAGACTGAGGTTAGTTTACTGGAGGAAGGAACACAGAGAGACAGACCAGGAGACTGAGGTTAGTTTACTGGAGGTAGGAACACAGAGAGACAGACCAGGAGACTGAGTTAGTTTACTGGAGGTAGGAACACACAGAGAGACAGACCAGGAGACTGAGGTTAGTTTACTGGAGGTAGGAACACAGAGAGACAGACCAGGAGACTGAGGTTAGTTTACTGGAGGTAGGAACACACAGAAGGGTTGAGCATCGCAGCATCGCAACATGAAGCCATTAGTCCAGTACAGAGGGCAGTGAATGTCATTGGATTGATCTATAGAACCTCCACACTGGCCACTTTGTCACAACAGATAAATGCCACCTCTCTGTCAGGGCTGACTGAGTCTCAGTGTGGAGTGGAGAGCAGTGGAGGGTAGCGGGACCTTCTTGGGGTTCGGCCTCTACGGCTGTGTGCAAATGACACCCTATTCCCTAAATAGCACCTTATGAACCAGGTCTAAAGTAGTGCACTATACAGGGAATAGGATGCCATTTGGGTTGCAAGCCTCTTCTATGAACTCTCCATTGAACTCTTCACTCGCTTAATCAGTAATCAATAGGACTCGCAGGAAGCCTAGCTCACTGAGCAGAGTGGAGGGGGGGGGGGGGGGGTGACTGTCACAGCTCTGTCACTGTCTCTGCTGTGGCCATGCGCTAGCTAGCGTTAGCATCAGACACGGTTGCAAATACTACTCAAAATCCTTTCAAATTCTTTATCTGGACTTCATTTAGCTTGCCTGGCTTAATTGAAGCAATATGATATTCGTAAATAGCTGGCAAACGGTCAAAGTTTTTGAGAGATTTCCAGTGTTGTGCGAACCCCAGGGTCCGGTCAGTGTTAGGTCCCTATGAGCCTATTAGAGGGCAAACTAATCCTAGGTATGAATTGTGTTGACTTTTGACCCGGAACTCACCTCTGCTACGTGTCGCAACTGGTGAATGACTGAAGACTGGGTCTGCTCTGGTCTGTGATTGAGAACAGTATGGATTGTAGCGATACACCATAAGGAAGGGACAAACAATTCGTAGCTAACACTGGCCATCTACCTTGCATAGCAACATTACTTTAAAATAATTTTAAAAATGACTAGCTGGCTGTAAAACTAGCCTGCTAGCTAGATTAATACAATTCACATATAGCTAGCTGATCGTTCTGATGTTAAAAACTTGATTTTGCTTAATGAACTGCATTGTTGGTTAAGGGCTTGCAGTAAGCATTTCACGGTAAAGGTGAAATACCTGTTGTATTCGGCGCACGTGACAAATAAAGTTTGATTTGATTTAGTTATCTTATTTATTTTGTTAGGTCAAAGGTAACGCAGTAGCATGGAGGGCAAGTGCTTCTAAAATTTTTACATTTTGTGCATTCTCCGCACTTACAACAACGGAGTCAAGGGAACGTCCTCGGAGAACCAACTCGGAGAATGAACTCGGAGAACCAACTCGGGGGAACCAACTCAGAGAACCAACTCAGAGAACGTCCTCGGCGAACAAACTCGGAGAACCAACTCGGAGAACCAACTCTGAGAACCAACTCAGAGAACGAACTCAGAGAACGTCCTCGGCGAACGAACTCGGAGAACATCCTCGGAGAACGAACTCGGAGAACGAACTCGGAGAACGAACTTGGAGAACGTCCTCGGTGAACGAACTCGGAGCATGAGGCTGTAACACGGTAGTATCACAGGAGGCTGCTGATGGGAGGACGGCTCATAATAACAGCTGGAACGGAACAAATGGAATGACATCAAACACCTGGCAACCATGGAAACCAAGTGTTTGATGTATTTGATACCATTCCATTGTATCCGGGGGTGATTAGTGTTATGAATAAATGATGTGGGCACAATCTTGTGATTTAAGAAGAAGACCAACGTCAATATAAAGATTATAGCTACTACTACAGCTGCTGTTTATGAATGAACACTGAATATTAATACATTGATTAGCAATGTTGCATCTCCTTTAACAGATATTGATAACATGCCCCCTTTGGGAAGACTTTCCCTGTTGACCTATTTATGTACAATTTAGTTGTCGATGAAGTTCTATTGACCAGTTGTCAGACTCTCCCAACACCCGACCAGAACCAGAACACGTGGCTCCCTCTGATGACTCATTTCCTGGTGGTACATGTCTGAACAACGAACACAGTGGGCGTTACAACTTCCAGGCCTCTCCTCTCAGTCACCAATCACAGCGTATCCAAAAAGGGGAGGTATTTCTGTGAACACCAACACACCTACCCAGATAGTCTTCTTCCCCCACACTGCAGCCCCAATACCCCTATACCGTAGCCCTATACCCCAGCCCTAAACCTCAGCCCTATACCCCAGCCTTATACCTCAGCCCTATACCACAACCCTATACCCCAGCCCTATACTTCAGCCCTATACCCCAGCCTTATACAACAGCCCCAGCCCTATATCCCTAGCCCTATATCCCAGCCCTGTACCCCAGCCCTATAACCCAGCACTATACCCCAAACCTATACCCCATCCCTATACTTCAGCCCTATAACCCAGCCCTAGCCCTATAACCCAGCCCTAGCCCTATAACAAGCCCTATAACCAGCCCTATAACCCAGCCCTAGCCCTATAACGCAGCCCCATAACCCCTCCCAGCCCTATAACTCAGCCCTATAACCAGCCCTATAACCCAGCCCTAGCCCTATAACCCAGCCCTAGCCCTATAACCCAGCCCTAGCCATGTAACCCAGCCCTAGCCCTATAACCCCTCCCAGCCCTATAACCCAGCCCCATAACCCCTCCCAGCCCTATAACCTAGCCCTATAATCCAGCCCTATAATCCAGACCCAGCCTGACTTAGTTCGTCCTGTTCATTCTTCTCCATGATGAAGACATCTCACAGGAAGTTGTGGCCTTGGGGGGGGGGGATTTGGCTTTAGTACGACTGACTGGAGGTTGTCTGTGATTTTGCCTGAGTGGCTTTCCTTCCATGACCAACACAGCAAGACAAGACACACCCCGCCCGGGAAATTGATTTTTTTCCCCCTTTGACTTTCATCCAAAAGCCAATTTAACCATCCGTCCAACGGAACAGGGGTCCTTTTTGAAGACTGAGATAGTAATGGTTCTCATTCATTAAACTACAGCTCAGTGTTCAACACCATGGTGCCGTCCCCTAAAGCTAAGGACCCTGTGACTGAACACTTCCCTCTGCAACTGGATACTGATGGGCCGCACCCTCATGTGGTGAGGCAACAAGACGTCCTCCACACTGACCCTCAGAGAGGCGTCAGACCAGCTGGATGCTGGTCAAGGTAACATCAGACCAGTTGGATGGTGGTCAGTATAACATCAGACCAGTTGGATGGTGGTCAGTATAACATCAGACCAGTTGGATGGTGGTCAAGGTAAAATCAGACCACCTGGATGGTGGTCAGTATAACATCAGACCAGCTGGATGGTGGTCAAGGTAACATCAGACCAGTTGGATGGTGGTCAAGGTAACATATGACCAGCTGGATGGAGGTCAAGGTAACATCAGACCAGTTGGATGGAGGTCAAGGTAACATCAGACCAGTTGGATGGAGGTCAAGGTAACATCAGACCAGTTGGATGGTGGTCAAGGTAACATCAGACCAGTTGGATGGTGGTCAGTATAACATCAGACCAGTTGGATGGTGGTCAAGGTAACATCAGACCAGCTGGATGGTGGTCAAGGTAACATCAGACCAGCTGGATGGTGGTCAAGGTAACATCAGACCAGCTGGATGGTAGTCAAGGTAACATCAGACCAGTTGGATGGTGGTCAGTATAACACCAGACCAGCTGGATGGTGGTCAGTACAACATCAGACCAGTTGGATGGTGGTCAGTATAATATCATACCAGCTGGATGGTGGTCAAGGTAACATCAGACCAGTTGGATGGTGGTCAAGGTAACATCAGACCAGTTGGATGGAGGTCAAGGTAACATCAGACCAGTTGGATGGAGGTCAAGGTAACATCAGACCAGCTGGATGGTGGTCAGTATAACATCAGACCAGCTGGATGGTGGTCAAGGTAATATCAGACCAGCTGGATGGTGGTCAAGGTAACATCAGACCAGCTGGATGGTGGTCAAGGTAACATCAGACCAGTTGGATGGTGGTCAGTATAACATCAGACCAGCTGGATGGTGGTCAGTATAACACCAGACCAGCTGGATGGTGGTCAGTACAACATCAGACCAGTTGGATGGTGGTCAGTATAATATCATACCAGCTGGATGGTGGTCAAGGTAACATCAGACCAGTTGGATGGTGGTCAAGGTAACATCAGACCAGTTGGATGGAGGTCAAGGTAACATCAGACCAGCTGGATGGTGGTCAAGGTAACATCAGACCAGTTGGATGGAGGTCAAGGTAACATCAGACCAGTTGGATGGAGGTCAAGGTAACATCAGACCAGTTGGATGGAGGTCAAGGTAACTTCAGACCAGTTGGATGGTGGTCAAGGTAACATCAGACCAGTTGGATGGTGGTCAGTATAACATCAGACCAGTTGGATGGTGGTCAAGGTAACATCAGACCAGCTGGATGGTGGTCAAGGTAACATCAGACCAGCTGGATGGTGGTCAAGGTAACATCAGACCAGCTGGATGGTAGTCAAGGTAACATCAGACCAGTTGGATGGTGGTCAGTATAACACCAGACCAGCTGGATGGTGGTCAGTACAACATCAGACCAGTTGGATGGTGGTCAGTATAATATCATACCAGCTGGATGGTGGTCAAGGTAACATCAGACCAGTTGGATGGTGGTCAAGGTAACATCAGACCAGTTGGATGGAGGTCAAGGTAACATCAGACCAGTTGGATGGAGGTCAAGGTAACATCAGACCAGCTGGATGGTGGTCAGTATAACATCAGACCAGCTGGATGGTGGTCAAGGTAATATCAGACCAGCTGGATGGTGGTCAAGGTAACATCAGACCAGCTGGATGGTGGTCAAGGTAACATCAGACCAGTTGGATGGTGGTCAGTATAACATCAGACCAGTTGGATGGTGGTCAAGGTAACATCAGACCAGCTGGATGGTGGTCAAGGTAACATCAGACCAGCTGGATGGTGGTCAAGGTAACATCAGACCAGCTGGATGGTAGTCAAGGTAACATCAGACCAGTTGGATGGTGGTCAGTATAACACCAGACCAGCTGGATGGTGGTCAGTACAACATCAGACCAGTTGGATGGTGGTCAGTATAATATCATACCAGCTGGATGGTGGTCAAGGTAACATCAGACCAGTTGGATGGTGGTCAAGGTAACATCAGACCAGTTGGATGGAGGTCAAGGTAACATCAGACCAGTTGGATGGAGGTCAAGGTAACATCAGACCAGCTGGATGGTGGTCAGTATAACATCAGACCAGCTGGATGGTGGTCAAGGTAATATCAGACCAGCTGGATGGTGGTCAAGGTAACATCAGACCAGCTGGATGGTGGTCAAGGTAACATCAGACCAGTTGGATGGTGGTCAGTATAACATCAGACCAGCTGGATGGTGGTCAGTATAACATCAGACCAGTTGGATGGTGGTCAGTATAATATCATACCAGCTGGATGGTGGTCAGTATAACATCAGACCAGTTGGATGG
This sequence comes from Oncorhynchus clarkii lewisi, assembly GCF_045791955.1. Taxonomy (NCBI): domain Eukaryota; kingdom Metazoa; phylum Chordata; class Actinopteri; order Salmoniformes; family Salmonidae; genus Oncorhynchus; species Oncorhynchus clarkii. The sequence goes on along the minus strand of NC_092176.1, from coordinate 44,236,439 downwards.
TGGTCAAGGTAACATCAGACCAGTTGGATGGTGGTCAGTATAACATCAGACCAGTTGGATGGTGGTCAGTATAACATCAGACCAGTTGGATGGTGGTCAGTATAACATCAGACCAGCTGGATGGTGGTCAAGGTAACATCAGACCAGCTGGATGGTGGTAAAGGTAACATCAGACCAGTTGGATGGTGGTCAGTATAACATCAGACCAGTTGGATGGTAGTCAGTATAACACCAGACCAGCAGGATGGTGGTCAGTATAACATCAGACCAGTTGGATGGTGGTCAAGGTAACATCAGACCAGTTGGATGGTGGTCAGTATAACACCAGACCAGCTGGATGGTGGTCAGTACAACATCAGACCAGTTGGATGGTGGTCAGTATAATATCATACCAGCTGGATGGTGGTCAAGGTAACATCAGACCAGTTGGATGGTGGTCAGTATAACATCAGACCAGTTGGATGGTGGTCAGTATAACATCAGACCAGTTGGATGGTGGTCAGTATAACATCAGACCAGCTGGATGGTGGTCAAGGTAACATCAGACCAGCTGGATGGTGGTAAAGGTAACATCAGACCAGTTGGATGGTGGTCAGTATAACATCAGACCAGTTGGATGGTAGTCAGTATAACACCAGACCAGCAGGATGGTGGTCAGTATAACATCAGACCAGTTGGATGGTGGTCAAGGTAACATCAGACCAGTTGGATGGTGGTCAAGGTAACATCAGACCAGTTGGATGGTGGTCAGTATAACATCAGACCAGTTGGATGGTGGTCAGTATAATATCATACCAGCTGGATGGTGGTCAAGGTAACATCAGACCAGTTGGATGGTGGTCAGTATAACACCAGACCAGCTGGATGGTGGTCAAGGTAACATCAGACCAGTTGGATGGTGGTCAAGGTAACATCAGACCAGTTGGATGGTGGTCAAGGTAACATCAGACCAGTTGGATGGTGGTCAAGGTAACATCAGACCAGCTGGATGGTGGTCAAGGTAACATCAGACCAGTTGGATGGTGGTCAAGGTAACATCAGACCAGTTGGATGGTGGTCAAGGTAACATCAGACCAGTTGGATGGTGGTCAGTATAATATCATACCAGCTGGATGGTGGTCAGTATAACATCATACCAGTTGGATGGTGGTCAGTATAACACCAGACCAGCTGGATGGTGGTCAAGGTAACATCAGACCAGTTGGATGGTGGTCAGTATAACACCAGACCAGCTGGATGGTGGTCAAGGTAACATCAGACCAGTATGGCTCAGCTTGTATTTGTTTAAAACCCTGTAATAAAAAGAAAAAGAAAATTGGGTGGCGACCTTGGGTCCACTTTGTGTCAGAGGGGGGGGGGGGGGAGGGGGGGAGGGGTGGCGCGGTGGGGTGTCGGTGAATGGATGGGGCTCAGCGGGGCTCGAAAGCACCTGGTCGAACGGCCTGGACCGATGGACGGACGGGAGGCTGGCAGCACAAAGCCATCTGGGAGTAATTACCACAAGGTATTCTCTAAAGGACCAGATGGGATGAGGAGGGAGGGAGGGGGGCATAACCTAGCCCTCCCCTTAGCTCTACCACTACCCCATCACATCATTTACAAAATAGTTCCATTCAATGATACACTTACTCTCCCCACCAGTTAGGTCTTTCAGCGTCTCCCTTACTCTCCCCACCAGTTAGGTCTTTCAGCGTCTCCCTTACTCTCCCCACCAGTTAGGTCTTTCAGCTTCTCCCTTACTCTCCCCACCAGTTAGGTCTTTCAGCGTCTCCCTTACTCTCCCCACCAGTTAGGTCTTTCAGCGTCTCCCTTACTCTCCCCACCAGTTAGGTCTTTCAGCTTCTCCCTTACTCTCCCCACCAGTTAGGTCTTTCAGCGTCTCCCTTACTCTCCCCACCAGTTAGGTCTTTCAGCGTCTCCCTTACTCTCCCCACCAGTTAGGTCTTTCAGCTTTCTTACTCGAAGGAAAACGCCACCCAAAACTATATTTTGGTATTTGTTTCATTAGTCCATTCTTGACCCAGTCCTAAAATGTTTTGCTTGTCAGCATTCGCGTTTTTAAGATATGTAACTTTCAAAATACAATAATGCAAACTCAGCATCATATGATGCAAAATGAGTCATATGGGGGAATAATTTTTGTATTTTGAAAGTTATACATCTTGAAAACTTGGTGACTAGCTAAATGTTTTGGGACTAGCTTAACAAAGACCATAAATAGTTATGGGGTGGAGTTTTAGTTTAGTCTCCACACCAAATAGGTATTTCAGCCTCTCAGCTGTTGTTACACAGCCCCTTTATGTTAATCCAGCCCCCTTTAAAAAAAGAGAGAGACAGAAAGGAAGAGGGGAAGAGAGAGACAGGAAGGAAGAGCGAGAGAGAGGGGAAGAGAGAGACAGAAAGGAAGAGCGAGAGAGGGGGGAAGAGAGAGACAGAAAGGAAGAGAGAGAGAGAGCGAGAGAGGGGGGAAGAGAGAGACAATGAGAGAGAGAGGTGGGAAAGAGGGAGGAGAGAGACTCACCCTCAAATCGTTTCCTCCTCAGAGAGTACATTCTTACGCCCTTCCCTTTCTTCCCTTCTGTCCCTTCCCCACCTCGGAGTGCCTAGAAAAGACCTGGTTTATTTTGAGAGGAGAGAAAATAAAAGAGAGGGTAGAGTGAGAGAGAGATTAGAGAGAGATGGTAGAGTGAGTGAGAGAGAGATTAGAGAGAGATGGTAGAGTGAGTGAGAGAGAGATTAGAGAGAGAGTTGAGTGATAGAGAGATTAGAGAGAGATGGAGGAGTGAGTGAGAGAGAGGGTAGAGTGAGTAAGAGAGAGACGGTAGAGTGAGTGAGTGAGAGATTAGAGAGAGATGGTAGAGTGAGTGAGTGAGAGAGAGAAAGATGGTAGAGTGAGTGAGAGAGAGATTAGAGAGAGTCGAGTGATAGAGAGTTTAGAGATTGTGGGTAGAGTGAGTTAGAGATTAGAGAGAGATGGTAGAGTGAGTGAGAGAGATATTACGGAGAGAGGGTAGAGTGAGTGAGTGAGAGATTTGAGAGAGAGGGTAGAGTGAGTGAGAGAGCGATTAGAGAGAGAGGGTCGAGTGAGAGAGAATAGAGAGAGAGGGTCGAGTGATAGAGAGATTAGAGAGAGTGGGTAGAGTGAATGAGAGATTAAAGAGAGAGTGGGTAGAGGGAGTGAGAGATATTACGGAGAGAGGGTAGAGTGAGTGAGATAGAGATTAGAGAGAGAGGGTTGAGTGAGAGAGAGATTAGAGAGAGTGGGTAGAGTGAGTGAGAGAGAGATTAGAGAGAGTGGGTAGAGTGAGTGAGAGAGAGAGAGAGATTGTAGAGTAAGTGAGAGAGATATTACGGAGAGAGGGTAGAGTGAGTGAGAGAGAGTGGGTAGAGTGAGAGAGAGATTAGTGAGAGAGCGATTAGAGAGAGTGGGTCGTGTGAGTGAGAGAGAGATTAGAGAGATTGTAGAGTGAGTGAGAGAGAGTGACTAGTTGACACTATTTGATAACAATTTGACACACTGGAAAGAATCAACCAATAAACAAACTGGAATGCTATCTAGAATGCTATCTAGAACGCTATCTAGAATGCTATCTAGAACGCTATCTAGAATGCTATCTAGAACGCTATCTAGCCCTTAACAGAGAGTACACAGTGGCAAAATACTTGACCACTGCGACTGACCCAAATTTAAGAAAATACATGACTATGTACAGACTCAGTGAGCATAGCCTTGCTATTGAGAGAGGTTGTCGTAGGCAGACCGGACTCTCGAGAGAAGACAGGCTATGTGCACATTGCCCACAAAATGAGGTGGAAACTGAGATGCACTTCCTAACCTCCTGCCCAATGTATGACCATATTATAGACACATATTTCCCTCAGATTACACAGGGCAACAACCCGAAAACAAATCAGACATTGATAAACTCCTAATCTGTTAGGTAAAATGCCACAATGTACCATAACAGCAGCAAGATGTGTGATCCGTTGCCATGACAACAGAGCAACCAGAGGAGCACAAACAACATTGTAAAAACTACTAATATTTATCTGTTTCCTTATTTTCCGCTATTATTTGTACAACAAATATTTGCACATTGTTAAAACATTGTACATAGTTTATAATATAATATCTGAAATGTCTTTATGAGTGCAATGTTTACTGTAAAATAACAAATAGATTTGCTGATGTTGCTTTTTGTTTCTTCTCAATGTAGTTTTTTGTTTATTTCACTTGCTTTGGGAATGTAAACATATGTTTCCCATGCCCCTTTGAATTGAATTGAGTGAGAGAGACAGGGGAAAGTAGGAGATAAACAGAAAGTTATTGAGAGAGAGAGAGAGAGAGAGAGAGAGAGAGAGAGAGAGAGAGAGAGAGAGAGAGAGAGAGAGAGAGAGAGAACTACAGGACAAAATAAAAACTCTCCAACCCAAAAAGGCCTGTGGTGTTGATGATATCATGAATGTAATTATAAATTATACAGACCACAAATTCCAATTGGCTACACTTTTTCACATCAACCTTAGCTCTGGCATCTTCCCCAGTATTTGGAACCAAGAACCGATCACCACAATCCACAAAAGTGGAGACAAATTTTACCCCAATAACAACAGTGGGATATGCATCAATAGCAACCTTGGGAAAATCCTCTGCATTATCATTAACAGCAGACTCATACATTTCCTCAGTGAAAACAATGTCTTGAGCAAATATCAAATTGGCTTTTTACCAACTTATCGTACGACAGACCACGTATTCACCCTACACAGCCTAATTGACAAACAAACAAACCAAAACAAAGGCAAAGTACTCTCATGCTTTGTTGATTTCAAAAAAGCTTTTGACTCAATTTGGCATCATGGTCTGCTATACAAATTGATGGAAAGTGGTGTTGAGGGGGAAAACAATCCATCCACACAAACAGCAAGTGTGCATTTAAAATTGGCCAAAAAAACAAAATTTCTTTCCACATGGCCGTGGGGTGGGACAGGGATGCAGCTTGAGCCCCACCTTCTTTAACATATGTCAACAAAATGGTGAGGGGAACTAGAACACTCTAAATCTCAGTAAGACAAAAATAATGGTCCAGAGCACACAAAAACCTCGACCTAAACATCAGTGCCACATTCTGAGAGACAAGGCAAGAAGGGCCTTCCACGCCATTAAAAGGGACATAAAATTTGGCATAACAATTAGGATCTGGCTAAAAATACTTGAATCAGTTATAGAAACCATTGCCATTTGTGGTTGTGAGGTCTGGGGTCCGCTCACCAACCAAGTATTCAGAAAATGGGACAAACACAAATTTTTTTTATTTTTTTTTATTTCACCTTTATTTAACCAGGTAGGCTAGTTGAGAACAAGTTCTCATTTGCAACTGCGACCTGGCCAAGATAAGGCATAGCAGTGTGAACAGACAACACAGAGTTACACATGGAGTAAACAATTAACAAGTCAATAACACAGTAGAAAAAAGGGGAGTCTATATATACATTGTGTGCAAAAGGCATGAGAAGGTAGGCAAATAATTACAATTATGCAGATTAACACTGGAGTGATAAATGATCAGATGGTTATGTAAAGGTAGAGATATTGGTGTGCAAAAGAGCAGAAAAATAAATAAATAAAAACAGTATGGGGATGAGGTAGGTGAAAATGGGTGGGCTATTTACCAATAGACTATGTACAGCTGCAGCGATCGGTTAGCTGCTCAGATAGCAGATGTTTGAAGTTGGTGAGGGAGATAAAAGTCTCCAACTTCAGCGATTTTTGCAATTCGTTCCAATCACAGGCAGCAGAGAACTGGAACGAAAGGCGGCCAAATGAGGTGTTGGCTTTAGGGATGATCAGTGAGATACACCTGCTGGAGCGCGTGCTACGGATGGGTGTTGCCATCGTAACCAGTGAACTGAGATAAGGCGGAGCTTTACCTAGCATGGACTTGTAGATGAGCTGGAGCCAGTGGGTCTGGCGACGAATATGTAGCGAGGGCCAGCCGATTAGAGCATACAAGTCGCAGTGGTGGGTGGTATAAGGTGCTTTAGTGACAAAACGGATGGCACTGTGATAAACTGCATCCAGTTTGCTGAGTAGAGTGTTGGAAGCAATTTTGTAGATGACATCGCCGAAGTCGAGGATCGGTAGGATAGTCAGTTTTACTAGGGTAAGTTTGGCGGCGTGAGTGAAGGAGGCTTTGTTGCGGAATAGAAAGCCGACTCTTGATTTGATTTTCGATTGGAGATGTTTGATATGGGTCTGGAAGGAGAGTTTAGAGTCTAGCCAGACACCTAGGTACTTATAGATGTCCACATATTCAAGGTCGGAACCATCCAGGGTGGTGATGCTGGTCAGGCGTGCGGGTGCAGGCAGCGAACGGTTGAAAAGCATGCATTTGGTTTTACTAGCGTTTAAGAGCAGTTGGAGGCCACGGAAGGAGTGCTGTATGGCATTGAAGCTCGTTTGGAGGTTAGATAGCACAGTGTCCAAGGACGGGCCGGAAGTATATAGAATGGTGTCGTCTGCGTAGAGGTGGATCAGGGAATCGCCCGCAGCATGAGAAACATCATTGATATATACAGAGAAAAGAGTCGGCCCGAGAATTGAACCCTGTGGCACCCCCATAGAGACTGCCAGAGGACCGGACAGCATGCCCTCCGATTTGACACACTGAACTCTGTCTGCAAAGTAATTGGTGAACCAGGCAAGGCAGTCATCCGAAAAACCGAGGCTACTGAGTCTGCCAATAAGAATACGGTGATTGACAGAGTCGAAAGCCTTGGCAAGGTCTATGAAGACGGCTGCACAGTACTGTCTTTTATCGATGGCGGTTATGATATCGTTTAGTACCTTGAGCGTGGCTGAGGTACACCCGTGACCAGCTCGGAAACCAGATTGCACAGCGGAGAAGGTATTCTGAGAAGATTCTGCATGCAGAATTCTGCAAAAATATCCTCTGTGTACAACGTAAAACACCAAATAATATATGCCGAGCAGAATTAGCCACATTCCTGCTAATTATCAAAATACAGAAAAGAGACGTTCAATTCTACAACCACCTAAAAGGAAGTGATTCCCAAACCTTCCATAACAAAGCCATCACCTACAGATAGATTAACCTGGAGAAGAGTCCCCTAAGCAAGCTGTCACAAACACAAACAGATCCCACAGAGCCCCAGGACAGCAACATATTTAGATCCAACCAAATCACGAGAAAACAAGATTGCAAGGAATTAACAAAGAACAGAGCAATCTAGAATGCTATTTGGCCCTAAACAGAGAGTACACAGTGGCAGAATACCTGACCACTGTGACTGACCTAAAATTAAGGAAAGCTTTGACTATGTACAGACTCAGTGAGCGTAGCCTTGCTATAGAGAAAGGTCGCCTTAGGCAGACCTGGCTCTCAAGAGAAGACAGGCTACGTGCACATTGCCCATAAAAGGAGGTGGAAACTGAGCTGCACTTCCAAACCTCCTGCCAAATGTATGACCATATTGGAGACACCTATCCTTCCTGTTTGGCCCTGTCCGGGGGTATCATCGGATGGGGCCACAGTGTCTCCTGACCCCTCCTGTCTCAGCCTCCAGTATTTATGCTGCAGTAGGTTATGTGTCAGGGGGCTAGGGTCAGTCTGATATATCTGGAGTATTTCTCCTGTCTTATCCGGTGTCCTGTGTGAATTTAAGTATGCCCTCTCTAATTCTCTCTCTCTATTTCTCTCTCTCTCTCTCTCTCTCTCTCTCTCTCTCTCTCTCTTTCTTTCTTTCTTTCTTTCTTTCTTTCTTTCTTTCTTTCTTTCTTTCTTTCTTTCTTTCTTTCTGTCTTTCTTTCTTTCTCCCGGAGGACCTGAACCCTAGGACCATGCCTCACGACTACCTGGCATGATGACTCCTTGCTGTCCCCAGTCCACCTGGCCGTGCTGCTGCTCCAGTTTCAACTGTTCTGCCTGCGGCTATGGAACCCTGACCTGTTCACCGGACGTGCTACCTGTCCCAGACCTGCTGTTTTCAACTCTCTAGAGACAGCAGGAGCAGTAGAGATACTCTGAATGATCGACTTCGAAAAGCCAACTGACGTTTATTCCTGAGGTGCTGACCTCAGGAATACACCCTCGACAACCACTGTGATTATTATTATCTGACCCTGCTGGTCATCTATGAACATTTGAACATCTTGGCCATGTTCTGTTATAATCTCCAGCCTGCACAGCCAGAAGAGGACTGGCCACCCCTCATAGCCTGGTTCCTCTCTAGGTTTATAATCTCCACCCAGCACAGCCAGAAGAGGACTGGCCATCCCTCATAGCCTGGTTCCTCTCTAGGCTTATAATCTCCACCTGGCACAGCCAGAAGAGGACTGGCCATCCCTCATAGCCTGGTTCCTCTCCAGGTTTATAATCTCCACCCGGCACAGCCAGAAGAGGACTGGCCACCCCTCATAGCCTGGTTCCTCTAGGTTTCGTCCTAGGTTTTGGCCTTTCTAGGAAGTTTTTCCTAGCCACCGTGCTTCTACACCTGCATTGCTTGCTGTTTGGGGTTTTAGGCTGGGTTTCTGTACAGCACTGAGATATCACCTGATGTAAGAAGGGCTATATAAATACATTTGATTGAAATTTGATTGACATACAAATTTTGATCAACTCCCATATCTACTGGGTGAAATACCACCGTGTGCCATCACAGCAGCAAGATTTGTGACCTGTTGCCACGAGAACAGGGTATTTTGTACTTTAACTATTTGCACATCAATACAACACTGTATATAGATATACTATGACATTTGAAATGTCTTTGTTCTTTTGGAACTTTTGTCAGTGTAATGTTTACTGTTCATTATTTTATTGCTTATTTCACTTTTGATTATTATCTATTTCACTTGCAATGTAAACATATGTTTCTCAAGCCAAGAAAGCCCCTTAAATTGAATTGAAATTGAATTGAGAAAGAGAGAGAGAAAGAGAAAGAGAGCAACTTGTATCCAGTCAGAGCAGGTCTGTGTCAGAGTGCAGTGTCAACTCCACCTCCAGCTGAGGTCTACTAGCCCACCTGTTAGTTAGTGGTTCTCTCCCTTTTCTCTCCTCTCCTCTTTTCTCTCCTCTCCTCTTTTCTCTCCTCTCCTCTTTTCTGTCCTCTCCTCTTTTCTGTCCTCCTCTTTTCTGTCCTCTCCTATTTTCTGTCCTCTCCTCTTTTCTCTCCTCTCCTCTTTTCTCTCCTCTCCTCTTTTCTGTCCTCTCCTCTTTTCTGTCCTCTCCTCTTTTCTTTCCTCTCCTCTTTTCTCTCCTCTCCTCTTTTCTTTCCTCTCCTCTTTTCTCTCCTCTCCTCTTTTCTGTCCTCTCCTCTTTTCTGTCCTCTCCTCTTTTCTGTCCTCTCCTCTTTTCTGTCCTCTCCTCTTTTCTCTCCTCTCCTCTTTTCTCTCCTCTCCTCTTTTCTGTCCTCTCCTCTTTTCTCTCCTCTCCTCTTTTCTGTCCTCTCCTCTTTTCTCTCCTCTCCTCTTTTCTCTCCTCTCCTCTTTTCTGTCCTCTCCTCTTTTCTCTCCTCTCCTCTTTTCTCTCCTCTCCTCTTTTCTCTCCTCTCCTCTTTTCTCTCCTCTCCTCTTTTCTGTCCTCTCCTCTTTTCTCTCCTCTCCTCTTTTCTCTCCTCTCCTCTTTTCTCTCCTCTCCTCTTTTCTGTCCTCTCCTCTTTTCTGTCCTCTCCTCTTTTCTCTCCTCTCCTCTTTTCTGTCCTCTTTGTTTTCCTGCCGTGCTGTTCTGTGCTGCCCCCCCACCTCACAACACACACAACAATCTAGTTAACCAGTAGCCCCATCCTTCTCCCCCAGGAATACATCACTAGATCCTCCCCTTCTATTTTATAGCTGTGTTCTGTTCTGTGTTCTGTTCTCTGTTCTATTCTGTGTTCTATTCTGTGTTCTGTTCTCTTGTCTATTCTCTGTTCTATT
>NC_092176.1:44186502-44221502 GCF_045791955.1 Oncorhynchus clarkii lewisi | reverse complement strand
CCTCCCCATTACAACCTCCCCGTCCCAGCCTCCCCATCCCATCCCAACCTCCCCGTCCCAGCCTCCCCATCCCGTCCCAACCTCCCCGTCCCAACCTCACCGTCCCAACCTCCCCGTCCCAACCTCACCGTCCCAACCTCACCGTCCCAGCCTCCCCGTCCCAACCTCCCCGTCCCAACCTCACCGTCCCAACCTCCCCATCCCAACCTCCCCGTCCCAGCCTCCCCATTACAACATCCCCGTCCCAGCCTCCCCATCCCATCCCAACCTCCCCGTCCCATTCTCCCCATCCCGTCCCAACCTCCCCGTCCCAACCCCACCGTCCCAACCTCCCCGTCCCAACCTCACCGTCCCAGCCTCCCCGTCCCAATCTCACCGTCCCAACCTCCCCGTCCCAACGTCACCGTCCCAACCTCCCCGTCCCAACCTCACCGTCCCAGCCTTCCCCTCCCAACCTCACCGTCCCAGCCTCCCCATCCCAACCTTCCCATCCTAACCTCCCCGTCCCAGCCTCCCTGTCCCAACCTCCCCGTCCCAACCTCCCCGTCCCAACCTCACCGTCCCAACCTCACCTTCCCAGCCTCACCGTCCCAACCTCACCGTCCCAACCTCACCGTCCCAACCTCCCCATCCCAACCTCCCCGTCCCAGCCTCCCCATTACAACCTCCCCGTCCCAGCCTCACCGTCCCAACCTCCCCATCCCATCCCAACCTCCCCGTCCCAGCCTCCCCATCCCGTCCCAACCTCCCCGTCCCAACCTCCCCGTCCCAACCTCACCGTCCCAGCCTTCCCCTCCCAACCTCACCGTCCCAGCCTCCCCGTCCCAACCTCCCCATCCCAACCTCCCCGTCCCAGCCTCCCCATTACAACCTCCCCGTCCCAGCCTCCCCATCCCATCCCAACCTCCCCGTCCCAGCCTCCCCATCCCGTCCCAACCTCCCCGTCCCAACCTCACCGTCCCAACCTCCCCGTCCCAACCTCACCGTCCCAACCTCACCGTCCCAGCCTCCCCGTCCCAACCTCCCCGTCCCAACCTCACCGTCCCAACCTCCCCATCCCAACCTCCCCGTCCCAGCCTCCCCATTACAACATCCCCGTCCCAGCCTCCCCATCCCATCCCAACCTCCCCGTCCCATTCTCCCCATCCCGTCCCAACCTCCCCGTCCCAACCTCACCGTCCCAACCTCCCCGTCCCAACCTCACCGTCCCAGCCTCCCCGTCCCAATCTCACCGTCCCAACCTCCCCGTCCCAACGTCACCGTCCCAACCTCCCCGTCCCAACCTCACCGTCCCAGCCTTCCCCTCCCAACCTCACCGTCCCAGCCTCACCATCCCAACCTTCCCATCCTAACCTCCCCGTCCCAGCCTCCCTGTCCCAACCTCCCCGTCCCAACCTCCCCGTCCCAACCTCACCGTCCCAACCTCACCTTCCCAGCCTCACCGTCCCAACCTCACCGTCCCAACCTCACCGTCCCAACCTCCCCATCCCAACCTCCCCGTCCCAGCCTCCCCATTACAACCTCCCCGTCCCAGCCTCACCGTCCCAACCTCCCCATCCCATCCCAACCTCCCCGTCCCAGCCTCCCCATCCCGTCCCAACCTCCCCGTCCCAACCTCCCCGTCCCAACCTCAGCGTCCCAACCTCCCCGTCCCAGCCTCACCCCCCCAGCCTCCCCGTCCCAACCTCACCGTCCCAACCTCACCGTCCCAACCTCCCCGTCCCAACGTCACCGTCCCAACCTCCCCGTCCCAACCTCACCGTCCCAGCCTTCCCCTCCCAACCTCACCGTCCCAGCCTCCCCATCCCAACCTTCCCATCCTAACCTCCCCGTCCCAGCCTCCCTGTCCCAACCTCCCCGTCCCAACCTCACCGTCCCAACCTCACCGTCCCAGCCTCCCCATCCTAACCTCCCCGTCCCAGCCTCCCCGTCCCAACCTCCCCGTCCCAACCTCCCCATCCCATCCCAACCTCCCCGTCCCAACCTCCCCGTCCTAACCTCCCCGTTCCAATCTCCCCGTCCCAGCCTCCCCATCCCAACCTCCCCATCCCATCCCAACCTCCCCATCCCATTCCAACCTCCCCGTCCCAACCTCCCCGTCCCAGCCTCCCCATCCCATCCCAACCTCCCCGTCCCAACCTCCCCATCCCAACCTCCCCATCCCAGCCTCCCCATTACAACCTCCCCGTCCCAGCCTCCCCATCCCATCCCAACCTCCCCGTCCCAGCCTCCCCATCCCGTCCCAACCTGCCCGTCCCAACCTCACCGTCCCAACCTCCCCGTCCCAACCTCATCGTCCCAGCCTCCCCGTTCCAACCTCACCGTCCCAACCTCACCGTCCCAACCTCCCCGTCCCAACCTCCCCATCCCAACCTCCCCATCCCAACCTCCCCGTCCCAGCCTCCCCATTACAACCTCCCCGTCCCAGCCTCCCCATCCCATCCCAACCTCCCCGTCCCAGCCTCCCCATCCCGTCCCAACCTCCCCGTCCCAACCTCCCCGTCCCAACCTCACCGTCCCAACCTCCCCGTCCCAACCTCACCGTCCCAGCCTCCCCGTCCCAACCTCACCGTCCCAACCTCACCGTCCCAACCTCCCCGTCCCAACGTCACCGTCCCAACCTCCCCATCCCAACCTCACCGTCCCAGCCTTCCCCTCCCAACCTCACCGTCCCAGCCTCCCCATCCCAACCTTCCCATCCTAACCTCCCCGTCCCAGCCTCCTCGTCCCAACCTCACCGTCCCAACCTCACCGTCCCAGCCTCCCCATCCTAACCTCCCCGTCCCAGCCTCCCCGTCCCAACCTCCCCGTCCCAACCTCCCCATCCCATCCCAACCTCCCCGTCCCAACCTCCCCGTCCTAACCTCCCCGTTCCAATCTCCCCGTCCCAGCCTCCCCATCCCATCCCAACCTCCCCATCCCATCCCAACCTCCCCATCCCAACCTCCCCATCCCATCCCAACCTCCCCATCCCATCCCAACCTCCCCGTCCCAACCTCCCCGTCCCAACCTCACCGTCCCAGCCTCCCCGTCCCAACCTCCCCGTCCCAACCTCCCCGTCCCAGCCTCCCCGTCCCAACCTCCCCGTCCCAACCTCACCGTCCCAGCCTCCCCGTCCCAACCTCCCCGTCCCAGCCTCCCCGTCCCAACCTCCCCGTCCCAACCTCCCCATCCCATCCCAACCTCACTGTCCCAGCCTCCCCGTCCCAGCCTCCCCGTCCCAACCTCACCGTCCCAACCTCACCGTCCCAACCTCCCCGTCCTAACCTCACCGTTCTAACCTCACCGTCCCAACCTCCCCATCCTAACCTCATCGTCCCAACCTCCCCGTCCCAGCCTCCCCATCCCAACCTCCCCATCCTAACCTCCCTGTCCCATCCCAACCTCCCCGTCCCATCCTCCCCATCCCATCCCAACCTCCCCATCCCAACCTCCCCATCCCATCCCAACCTCCCCGTCCCAACCTCCCCGTCCCAGCCTCCCCATCCCAACCTCCCCGTCCCAACCTCCCCGTCCCAACCTCCCCGTCCCAACCTCCCCATCCCATCCCAACCTCCCCATCCCAACCTCCCCGTCCCAACCTCCCCGTCCCAGCCTCCCCGTCCCAACCTCCCTGTCCCAACCTCACCGTCCCACCCTCACCGTCCCAGCCTCCCCGTCCCAACCTCACCGTCCCAGCCTCCCCGTCCCAGCCTTCCCGTCCCAGCCTCCCCATCCCAACCTCCCCATCCTAACCTCCCCGTCCCAACCTCCCCGTCCCAACCTCACCGTACCACCCTCCCTGTCCCAGCCTCCCCATCCTAACCTCACCGTCCCAACCTCCCCGCCCTAACCTCACCGTCCCAACCTCCCCATCCTAACCTCACTGTCCCAGCCTCCCCATCCCAACCTCCCCATCCCAACCTCCCATGTATAATACACCAGCTTCTTCCCTGCTACACACCATTTGTCTTCCCATCATGAATATTTCATAGTCGGTGTCCCAAATTACCCCATATTCGTTAGTGTACTACTTTTGACCAGGGCCCATTGGGCCCACTATGTATCGTTGGGAATAGGATGCAATTTGGGAGTCATCCTTTGTTTTCCAAACCCCTCCCCTATAACCATGTAAAACCGTAAATGAAACCCCACTAACAGCATACTGTTGTTGACCAGCTCCGTAAAGACTGCCAGGACCACGAGTGGCTTTAAAAACCCCTTGAGTGCCAAATAGCACCCTATTGTTGATATAGTGCAGTACTTTACACCAGAGCCCTGTCAAAAATAGTGCACTATAAAAGGAATAGGGTGTCATTTGGGACACAGAGAATACTTTTATATGAAAACCAGGAGAGCTATGATGAAAGGTAAAAACCAAACAATGGCTGGTAAAATTGTCCTTTGTCTGAGAGAGATTGTTGCATTAGGCAAATTTATGGAAATAGGACCCTGGCTTGACTTCCTCTCTGTTGAACTTCCATTTATATTACACAGAAACATAATTTGTCCCCCCCCCAAAAAAAATACAAGTAAAGAGTACGTTATCGGAATGAAGATGTGTCTAGTCAGAGCAAGGCTACAGTGTATGTTTAAGGGAGTTCATTTTGTTTTCACATTGCTGCTCTAGAAGTATTCTGCTTTAGATAACCATGGTTACCTACAGTACCAGTCAAAAGTTTTAACACAGCTACTCATCTACTATTTGTTTTACTAGTTTTCTACATTTTCTACAGTTTTTCTTTATTTTTACTATTTTCTACATTGTAGAATAATAGTGAAGACATCAACAGTATGAAGTAACACATATTTAATCATGTAGTAATCAAAAAAGTGTTAAACAAATCTAAATATATTTTATATTTGAGATTATTCAAAATAGCTACGTTTTGCCATGATGACAGCTTTGCACACTCTTGGCATTCTCTCAACCAGCTTCATGACCTGCAATGCATTTAAATGAACAGGTGTGTCTTTTATCTTTATTTAACTAGGGTAGTCAGTTAAGAACAAATTCTTATTTTCAATGACAGCCTAGGAACAGTGGGTTAACTGCCTGTTCAGGGGCAGAATGACAGATTTGTACCTTGTCAGCTCGGGGGTTTGAACTTGAAGCCTTCCAGTTCCTAGTTCAACGCTCTAACCACTAGGCTACCCTTGTTAAAAGTACATTTATGAGTTGGACCGCAGAGTGAAGGAAAAGCAGCCAACAAGTGCTCAGCATATGTGGGAACTCCTTCCAGACTGTTGCAAAAATATTATTCATGAATGTGCAAAGGATGGCTACTTTGTAGAATGTAAAATCTAAAACGTATTTTGATTTGTTTAACACTTTTTTTGGTTACTACATGAATCCATAAGTGTTATTTCATAGTTTTGATATCTTCACTACTATTATACAATGAAGAAATTTGTACAAATGAAGAAAAACACTTGAATGAGTAGGTGTGTCCAAACGCTGACTGGTACTGTATACATTTGAAATGGGAAGTTTACCAACACTTAGGCTGGAGTCATTATAACTCGTTTTTCAACCACTCCACAAATTTCTTGTTAACAAACTATAATTTTGGCAAGTCAGTTAAGACATCTACTTTGTGCATGACAGAAGTAATTTTTCCAACAATTGTTTACAGACAGATTATTTCACTTATAATTCACTGTATCACCAATTCCAGTGGGTCAGAAGTTTACATACACTAACTTGACTGTGCCTTTAAACAGCTTGGAAAATTCCAGAAAATTATGTCATGGCTTTAGAAGCTTCTGATAGGCTAATTGACATCATTTGAGTCAATTGGAGGTGTATCTGTGGATGTATTTCAAGGCCTACCTTCAAACTCAGTGCCTCTTTGCTTGACATCATGGAAAATCAAAATACATATTTTTATCCTTTAAACAGCTTGGAAAATTCCAGAAAATGACACCTGAAGGTACCACGTTCATCTGTACAAACAATGGTATGCAAGTATAAACACCATGGGACCACGCAGCCATCATACCGCTCAGGAAGGAGACGCGATCTGTCTCCTAGAGATGAACATACTTTGATGCGAAAGGTGCAAGTCAATCCCAGAACAACAGCAAAGGACCTTGTGAAGATGGATTTCAGTCCTTCACGGCGTAATGTGTTACCAATTGTTTTCTTGGTGACTATGGTCCCAGCTGCTTTGAGATCATTGACAAGATCCTCCCGTGTAGTTCTGGGCTGATTCCTCACCGTTCTCATGATCATTGCAACTCCACGAGGTGAGATCTTGCATGAAGCCCCAGGCCGAGGGAGATTGACAGCTCTTTTGTGTTTCTTCCATTTGCGAATAATCGCACCAACTGTTGTCACCTTCTCACCAAGCTGCTTGGCGATGGTCTTGTAGCCCATTCCAGCCTTGTGTAGGTGCACAATCCTGTCCCTGACATCCTTGGAGAGCTCTTTGGTCTTGGCCATGGTGGAGAGTTTGGAATCTGATTGATTGATTGCTACTGTGGACAGGTGTCTTTTATACAGGTAACAAACTGAGATTAAGAGCACTCCCTTTAATAGTGTGCTCCTAATCTCAGCTCGTTACCTGTATAAAAGACACCTGGGAGCAAGAAATCTTTCTGATTGAGAGGGTGTCAAATACTTCCTTCCTTCATTTAAAACGCAAATCAATGTATAACATTTTTGACATCCCAACACTAACCCCAACCCTAACCCTAACCCCAACCCTAACCCCAACCTCAAACCTAACCTCAAACCTAACCTTAACCCCAACTCTAACCTTAACCTTAACCCCAACCTTAACACTAACCTTATTAACCACACTGCTAACCTTATGCCTAACCCTAAC
This sequence comes from Oncorhynchus clarkii lewisi, assembly GCF_045791955.1. Classification (NCBI taxonomy): domain Eukaryota; kingdom Metazoa; phylum Chordata; class Actinopteri; order Salmoniformes; family Salmonidae; genus Oncorhynchus; species Oncorhynchus clarkii. The sequence continues at coordinate 44,214,693 of NC_092176.1, read as the reverse complement.
CTTAACACTAACCTTATTAACCACACTGCTAACCTTATGCCTAACCCTAACCTTAACACTAACCTTATTAACCACACTGCTAACCTTATGCCTAACCCTAACCTTAACACTAACCTTATTAACCACACTGCTAACCTTATGCCTAACCCTAACCTTAACACTAACCTTATTAACCACACTGCTAACCTTATGCCTAACCCTAACCTTAACACTAACCTTATTAACCACACTGCTAACCTTATGCCTAACCCTAACCTTAACACTAACCTTATTAACCACACTGCTAACCTTATGCCTAACCCTAACCTTAACACTAACCTTATTAACCACACTGCTAACCTTATGCCTAACCCTAACCTTAACACTAACCTTATTAACCACACTGCTAACCTTATGCCTAACCCTAACCTTAACACTAACCTTATTAACCACACTGCTAACCTTATGCCTAACCCTAACCTTAACACTAACCTTATTAACCACACTGCTAACCTTATGCCTAACCCTAACCTTAACACTAACCTTATTAACCACACTGCTAACCTTATGCCTAACCCTAACCTTAACACTAACCTTATTAACCACACTGCTAACCTTATGCCTAACCCTAACCTTAACAATAACCTTATTAACCACACTGCTAACCTTATGCCTAACCCTAACCTTAACACTAACCTTATGAACCACACTGCTAACCTTATGCCTAACCCTAACCTTAACACTAACCTTATGAACCACACTGCTAACCTTATGCCTAATCCTAACCTTAACACTAACCTTATTAACCACACTGCTAACCTTATGCCTAACCCTAACCTTAACACTAACCTTATTAACCACAATGCTAACCTTATGCCTAACCCTAACCTTAACACTAACCTTATTAACCACACTGCTAACCTTATGCCTAACCCCAACCTTAACACTAACCTTATTAACCACACTGCTAACCTTATGCCTAACCCTAACCTTAACACTAACCTTATTAACCACACTGCTAACCTTATGCCTAACCCTAACCTTAACACTAACCTTATTAACCACACTGCTAACCTTATGCCTAACCCCAACCTTAACACTAACCTTATTAACCACACTGCTAACCTTATGCCTAACCCTAACCTTAACACTAACCTTATTAACCACACTGCTAACCTTATGCCTAACATGAACCTTAACACTAACCTTATGAACCACACTGCTAACCTTATGCCTAACCCTAACCTTAACACTAACCTTATTAACCACACTGCTAACCTTATGCCTAACCCCAACCTTAACACTAACCTTATTAACCACACTGCTAACCTTATGCCTAACCCTAACCTTAACACTAACCTTATTAACCACACTGCTAACCTTATGCCTAACCCTAACCTTAACACTAACCTTATTAACCACACTGCTAACCTTATGCCTAACCCTAACCTTAACACTAACCTTATTAACCACACTGCAAACCTTATGCCTAACCCTAACCTTAACACTAACCTTATTAACCACACTGCTAACCTTATGCCTAACCCTAACCTTAACACTAACCTTATTAACCACACTGCTAACCTTATGCCTAATCCTAACCTTAACACTAACCTTATTAACCACACTGCTAACCTTATGCCTAACCCTAACCTTAACACTAACCTTATTAACCACACTGCTAACCTTATGCCTAACCCTAACCTTAACACTAACCTTATGAACCACACTGCTAACCTTATGCCTAACCCTAACCTTAACACTAACCTTATGAACCACACTGCTAACCTTATGCCTAATCCTAACCTTAACACTAACCTTATTAACCACACTGCTAACCTTATGCCTAACCCTAACCTTAACACTAACCTTATTAACCACAATGCTAACCTTATGCCTAACCCTAACCTTAACACTAACCTTATTAACCACACTGCTAACCTTATGCCTAACCCCAACCTTAACACTAACCTTATTAACCACACTGCTAACCTTATGCCTAACCCTAACCTTAACACTAACCTTATTAACCACACTGCTAACCTTATGCCTAACCCTAACCTTAACACTAACCTTATTAACCACACTGCTAACCTTATGCCTAACCCCAACCTTAACACTAACCTTATTAACCACACTGCTAACCTTATGCCTAACCCTAACCTTAACACTAACCTTATTAACCACACTGCTAACCTTATGCCTAACATGAACCTTAACACTAACCTTATGAACCACACTGCTAACCTTATGCCTAACCCTAACCTTAACACTAACCTTATTAACCACACTGCTAACCTTATGCCTAACCCCAACCTTAACACTAACCTTATTAACCACACTGCTAACCTTATGCCTAACCCTAACCTTAACACTAACCTTATTAACCACACTGCTAACCTTATGCCTAACCCTAACCTTAACACTAACCTTATTAACCACACTGCTAACCTTATGCCTAACCCTAACCTTAACACTAACCTTATTAACCACACTGCAAACCTTATGCCTAACCCTAACCTTAACACTAACCTTATTAACCACACTGCTAACCTTATGCCTAACCCTAACCTTAACACTAACCTTATTAACCACACTGCTAACCTTATGCCTAATCCTAACCTTAACACTAACCTTATTAACCACACTGCTAACCTTATGCCTAACCCTAACCTTAACACTAACCTTATTAACCACACTGCTAACCTTATGCCTAACCCTAACCTTAACACTAACCTTATTAACCACACTGCTAACCTTATGCCTAACCCTAACCTTAACACTAACCTTATTAACCACACTGCTAACCTTATGCCTAACCCTAACCTTAACACTAACCTTATTAACCACACTGCTAACCTTATGCCTAACCCTAACCTTAACACTAACCTTATTAACCACACTGCTAACCTTATGCCTAACCCTAACCTTAACACTAACCTTATTAACCACACTGCTAACCTTATGCCTAACCCTAACCTTAACACTAACCTTATTAACCACACTGCTAACCTTATGCCTAACATGAACCTTAACACTAACCTTATGAACCACACTGCTAACCTTATGGCTAACCCTAACCTTAACACTAACCTTATTAACCACACTGCTAACCTTATGCCTAACCCTAACCTTAACACTAACCTTATTAACCACACTGCTAACCTTATGCCTAACCCTAACCTTAACACTAACCTTATTAACCACACTGCTAACCTTATGCCTAACCCTAACCTTAACACTAACCTTATGAACCACACTGCTAACCTTATGCCTAACCCTAACCTTAACACTAACCTTATGAACCACACTGCTAACCTTATGCCTAACCCTAACCTTAACACTAACCTTATGAACCACACTGCTAACCTTATGCCTAATCCTAACCTTAACACTAACCTTATTAACCACACTGCTAACCTTATGCCTAACCCCAACCTTAACACTAACCTTATTAACCACACTGCTAACCTTATGCCTAACCCTAACCTTAACACTAACCTTATTAACCACACTGCTAACCTTATGCCTAACCCTAACCTTAACACTAACCTTATTAACCACACTGCTAACCTTATGCCTAACCCTAACCTTAACACTAACCTTATTAACCACACTGCTAACCTTATGCCTAACCCTAACCTTAACACTAACCTTATTAACCACACTGCTAACCTTATGCCTAACCCTAACCTTAACACTAACCTTATTAACCACACTGCTAACCTTATGCCTAACCCTAACCTTAACACTAACCTTATTAACCACACTGCTAACCTTATGCCTAACCCTAACCTTAACACTAACCTTATTAACCACACTGCTAACCTTATGCCTAACCCTAACCTTAACACTAACCTTATTAACCACACTGCTAACCTTATGCCTAACCCTAACCTTAACACTAATCTTATGAACCACACTGCTAACCTTATGCCTAACCCTAACCTTAACACTAACCTTATGAACCACACTGCTAACCTTATGCCTAACCCTAACCTTAACACTAACCTTATGAACCACACTGCTAACCTTATGCCTAACCCTAACCTTAACACTAACCTTATGAACCACAATGCTAACCTTATGCCTAACCCTAACCTTAACACTAACCTTATTAACCACACTGCTAACCTTATGCCTAACCCCAACCTTAACACTAACCTTATTAACCACACTGCTAACCTTATGCCTAACCCTAACCTTAACACTAACCTTATTAACCACACTGCTAACCTTATGCCTAACCCTAACCTTAACACTAACCTTATTAACCACACTGCTAACCTTATGCCTAACCCTAACCTTAACACTAACCTTATTAACCACACTGCTAACCTTATGCCTAACCCTAACCTTAACACTAACCTTATTAACCACACTGCTAACCTTATGCCTAACCCTAACCTTAACACTAACCTTATGAACCACACTGCTAACCTTATGCCTAACCCCAACCTTAACACTAACCTTATGAACCACACTGCTAACCTTGTGCCTAACCCTAACCTTAACACTAACCTTATTAACCACACTGCTAACCTTATGCCTAACCCTAACCTTAACACTAACCTTATTAACCACACTGCTAACCTTATGGCTAACCCTAACCTTAACACTAACCTTATGAACCACACTGCTAACCTTATGCCTAACCCTAACCTTAACACTAACTTTATTAACCACACTGCTAACCTTATGCCTAACCCTAACCTTAACACTAACCTTATTAACCACACTGCTAACCTTATGCCTAACCCTAACCTTAACACTAACCTTATTAACCACACTGCTAACATTATGCCTAACCCTAACCTTAACACTAACCTTATTAACCACACTGCTAACCTTATGCCTAACCCTAACCTTAACACTAACCTTATGAACCACACTGCTAACCTTATGCCTAACCCTAACCTTAACACTAACCTTATTAACCACACTGCTAACCTTATGCCTAACCCTAACCTTAACACTAACCTTATTAACCACACTGCTAACCTTATGCCTAACCCTAACCTTAACACTAACCTTATTTACCACACTGCTAACCTTATGCCTAACCCTAACCTTAACACTAACCTTATTAACCACACTGCTAACCTTATGCCTAACCCTAACCTTAACACTAACCTTATTAACCACACTGCTAACCTTATGCCTAACCCTAACCTTAACACTAACCTTATTAACCACACTGCTAACCTTATGCCTAACCCTAACCTTAACACTAACCTTATTAACCACACTGCTAACCTTATGCCTAACATGAACCTTAACACTAACCTTATGAACCACACTGCTAACCTTATGGCTAACCCTAACCTTAACACTAACCTTATTAACCACACTGCTAACCTTATGCCTAACCCTAACCTTAACACTAACCTTATTAACCACACTGCTAACCTTATGCCTAACCCTAACCTTAACACTAACCTTATTAACCACACTGCTAACCTTATGCCTAACCCTAACCTTAACACTAACCTTATGAACCACACTGCTAACCTTATGCCTAACCCTAACCTTAACACTAACCTTATGAACCACACTGCTAACCTTATGCCTAACCCTAACCTTAACACTAACCTTATGAACCACACTGCTAACCTTATGCCTAATCCTAACCTTAACACTAACCTTATTAACCACACTGCTAACCTTATGCCTAACCCCAACCTTAACACTAACCTTATTAACCACACTGCTAACCTTATGCCTAACCCTAACCTTAACACTAACCTTATTAACCACACTGCTAACCTTATGCCTAACCCTAACCTTAACACTAACCTTATTAACCACACTGCTAACCTTATGCCTAACCCTAACCTTAACACTAACCTTATTAACCACACTGCTAACCTTATGCCTAACCCTAACCTTAACACTAACCTTATTAACCACACTGCTAACCTTATGCCTAACCCTAACCTTAACACTAACCTTATTAACCACACTGCTAACCTTATGCCTAACCCTAACCTTAACACTAACCTTATTAACCACACTGCTAACCTTATGCCTAACCCTAACCTTAACACTAACCTTATTAACCACACTGCTAACCTTATGCCTAACCCTAACCTTAACACTAACCTTATTAACCACACTGCTAACCTTATGCCTAACATGAACCTTAACACTAACCTTATGAACCACACTGCTAACCTTATGCCGAACCCTAACCTTAACACTAACCTTATTAACCACACTGCTAACCTTATGCCTAACCCTAACCTTAACACTAACCTTATTAACCACACTGCTAACCTTATGCCTAACCCTAACCTTAACACTAACCTTATGAACCACACTGCTAACCTTATGCCTAACCCTAACCTTAACACTAACCTTATTAACCACACTGCTAACCTTATGCCTAACCCTAACCTTAACACTAACCTTATTACCCACACTGCTAACCTTATGCCTAACCCTAACCTTAACACTAACCTTATTAACCACACTGCTAACCTTATGCCTAACCCTAACCTTAACACTAACCTTATTAACCACACTGCTAAACTTATGCCTAACCCTAACCTTAACACTAACCTTATTAACCACACTGCTAACCTTATGCCTAACCCCAACCTTAACACTAACCTTATTAACCACACTGCTAACCTTATGCCTAACCCTAACCTTAACACTAACCTTATGAACCACACTGCTAACCTTATGCCTAACCCCAACCTTAACACTAACCTTATGAACCACACTGCTAACCTTGTGCCTAACCCTAACCTTAACACTAACCTTATTAACCACACTGCTAACCTTATGCCTAACCCTAACCTTAACACTAACCTTATTAACCACACTGCTAACCTTATGGCTAACCCTAACCTTAACACTAACCTTATGAACCACACTGCTAACCTTATGCCTAACCCTAACCTTAACACTAATCTTATTAACCACACTGCTAACCTTATGCCTAACCCTAACCTTAACACTAACCTTATTAACCACACTGCTAACCTTATGCCTAACCCTAACCTTAACACTAACCTTATTAACCACACTGCTAACCTTATGCCTAACCCTAACCTTAACACTAACCTTATTAACCACACTGCTAACCTTATGCCTAACCCTAACCTTAACACTAACCTTATGAACCACACTGCTAACCTTATGCGTAACCCTAACCTTAACACTAACCTTATTAACCACACTGCTAACCTTATGCCTAACCCTAACCTTAACACTAACCTTACCACACTGCTAACCTTATGCCTAACCCTAACCTTAACACTAACCTTATTAACCACACTGCTAACCTTATGCCTAACCCTAACCTTAACACTAACCTTATTAACCACACTGCTAACCTTATGCCTAACCCTAACCTTAACACTAACCTTATTAACCACACTGCTAACCTTATGCCTAACCCTAACCTAACACTAACCTTAACCTTATGCCTAACCCTAACCTTAACACTAACCTTATTAACCACACTGCTAACCTTATGCCTAACCCTAACCTTAACACTAACCTTATTAACCACACTGCTAACCTTATGCCTAACCCTAACCTTAACACTAACCTTATTAACCACACTGCTAACCTTATGCCTAACCCTAACCTTAACACTAACCTTATTAACCACACTGCTAACCTTATGCCTAACCCTAACCTTAACACTAACCTTATTAACCACACTGCTAACCTTATGCCTAACCCTAACCTTAACACTAACCTTATTAACCACACTGCTAACCTTATGCCTAACCCTAACCTTAACACTAACCTTATTAACCACACTGCTAACCTTATGCCTAACCCTAACCTTAACACTAACCTTATGAACCACACTCTTAACACTAACCTTATTAACCACACTGCTAACCTTATGCCTAACCCTAACCTTAACACTAACCTTATTAACCACACTGCTAACCTTATGCCTAACCCTAACCTTAACACTAACCTTATTAACCACACTGCTAACCTTATGCTAACCTTATGCCTAACCCTAACCTTAACACTAACCTTATTAACCACACTGCTAACCTTATGCCTAACCCTAACCTTAACACTAACCTTATTAACCACACTGCTAACCTTATGCCTAACCCTAACCTTAACACTAACCTTATTAACCACACTGCTAACCTTAACCTTATGCCTAACCCTACTAACCTTATGAACCACACTGCTAACCTTATGCCTAACCCTAAACCTTAACACTAACCTTATTAACCACACTGCTGAACCTTATGCCTAACCCTAACCTTAACACTAACCTTATTAACCACACTGCTAACCTTATGCCTAACCCTAACCTTAACACTAACCTTATTAACCACACTGCTAACCTTATGCCTAACCCTAACCTTAACACTAACCTTATTAACCACACTGCTAACCTTATGCCTAACCCTAACCTTAACACTAACCTTATGAACCACACTGCTAACCTTATGCCTAATCCTAACCTTAACACTAACCTTATTAACCACACTGCTAACCTTATGCCTAACCCCAACCTTAACACTAACCTTATTAACCACACTGCTAACCTTATGCCTAACCCTAACCTTAACACTAACCTTATTAACCACACTGCTAACCTTATGCCTAACCCTAACCTTAACACTAACCTTATTAACCACACTGCTAACCTTATGCCTAACCCTAACCTTAACACTAACCTTATTAACCACACTGCTAACCTTATGCCTAACCCTAACCTTAACACTAACCTTATTAACCACACTGCTAACCTTATGCCTAACCCTAACCTTAACACTAACCTTATTAACCACACTGCTAACCTTATGCCTAACCCTAACCTTAACACTAACCTTATTAACCACACTGCTAACCTTATGCCTAACCCTAACCTTAACACTAACCTTATTAACCACACTGCTAACCTTATGCCTAACCCTAACCTTAACACTAACCTTATTAACCACACTGCTAACCTTATGCCTAACATGAACCTTAACACTAACCTTATGAACCACACTGCTAACCTTATGCCGAACCCTAACCTTAACACTAACCTTATTAACCACACTGCTAACCTTATGCCTAACCCTAACCTTAACACTAACCTTATTAACCACACTGCTAACCTTATGCCTAACCCTAACCTTAACCTTATTAACACTAACCTTATGCCTAACCCTACACTGCTAACCTTATGCACCCTAACCTTAACACTAACCTTATTAACCACACTGCTAACCTTATGCCTAACCCTAACCTTAACACTAACCTTATTACCCACACTGCTAACCTTATGCCTAACCCTAACCTTAACACTAACCTTATTAACCACACTGCTAACCTTATGCCTAACCCTAACCTTAACACTAACCTTATTAACCACACTGCTAAACTTATGCCTAACCCTAACCTTAACACTAACCTTATTAACCACACTGCTAACCTTATGCCTAACCCCAACCTTAACACTAACCTTATTAACCACACTGCTAACCTTATGCCTAACCCTAACCTTAACACTAACCTTATGAACCACACTGCTAACCTTATGCCTAACCCCAACCTTAACACTAACCTTATGAACCACACTGCTAACCTTGTGCCTAACCCTAACCTTAACACTAACCTTATTAACCACACTGCTAACCTTATGCCTAACCCTAACCTTAACACTAACCTTATTAACCACACTGCTAACCTTATGGCTAACCCTAACCTTAACACTAACCTTATGAACCACACTGCTAACCTTATGCCTAACCCTAACCTTAACACTAATCTTATTAACCACACTGCTAACCTTATGCCTAACCCTAACCTTAACACTAACCTTATTAACCACACTGCTAACCTTATGCCTAACCCTAACCTTAACACTAACCTTATTAACCACACTGCTAACCTTATGCCTAACCCTAACCTTAACACTAACCTTATTAACCACACTGCTAACCTTATGCCTAACCCTAACCTTAACACTAACCTTATGAACCACACTGCTAACCTTATGCGTAACCCTAACCTTAACACTAACCTTATTAACCACACTGCTAACCTTATGCCTAACCCTAACCTTAACACTAACCTTATTAACCACACTGCTAACCTTATGCCTAACCCTAACCTTAACACTAACCTTATTAACCACACTGCTAACCTTATGCCTAACCCTAACCTTAACACTAACCTTATTAACCACACTGCTAACCTTATGCCTAACCCTAACCTTAACACTAACCTTATTAACCACACTGCTAACCTTATGCCTAACATGAACCTTAACACTAACCTTATGAACCACACTGCTAACCTTATGCCGAACCCTAACCTTAACACTAACCTTATTAACCACACTGCTAACCTTATGCCTAACCCTAACCTTAACACTAACCTTATTAACCACACTGCTAACCTTATGCCTAACCCTAACCTTAACACTAACCTTATGAACCACACTGCTAACCTTATGCCTAACCCTAACCTTAACACTAACCTTATTAACCACACTGCTAACCTTATGCCTAACCCTAACCTTAACACTAACCTTATTAACCACACTGCTAACCTTATGCCTAACCCTAACCTTAACACTAACCTTATTAACCACACTGCTAACCTTATGCCTAACCCTAACCTTAACACTAACCTTATTAACCACACTGCTAACCTTATGCCTAACCCTAACCTTAACACTAACCTTATGAACCACACTGCTAACCTTATGCCTAACCCTAACCTTAACACTAACCTTATTAACCACACTGCTAACCTTATGTCTAACCCTAACCTTAACACTAACCTTATTAACCACACTGCTAACCTTTTGCCTAACCCTAACCTTAACACTAACCTTATTAACCACACTGCTAACCTTATGCCTAACCCTAACCTTAACACTAACCTTATTAACCACACTGCTAACCTTATGCCTAACCCTAACCTTAACACTAACCTTATTAACCCCACTGCTAACCTTATGCCTAACCCCAACCTTAAATGAACACTAACAAACACATGTTTGTTATATGGATAATTGAACCAGATAGATTTATGTTATACAGATAATGCCCCATTAAATCCTATAGGGCAGTTGGTCTTCAGGGACCCTTGGAACCCTGTTCACCAGCAATGTGTCCATCTTCCCTGTTGGGGGTGAACAGGTATATCCCACACTTAGCCCTGGGAACGGGACTGGATAAATCACACAGAGACCCTCCCAGTCCCAGACAGGGCTGGCCACAAGACAAAGCACTGGGGGGTTAGTAAGGGTGGGGGGGGGTTAGCCCCCAGGGTTAGCCTGCTGATAGCCCAGATGGCTACAGTTACACACTGGGACCATGAGGTTGCTAATAAGACAGGGAGCCATAGAGAGAGAGAGATAGAGAGAGAGGGGGAGAGAGGGAGAGAGAGAGAGAGAGAGAGAGAGAGAGGGAGACGGAGAGAGAGAGAGAGAGAGAGAGAGAGGGGGAGAGAGAGAGGGGGGAGAGCGAGAGAGAGAGAGAGAGGTGGGGGGGGGGGAAGACAACGAGGGGAGAGGAATCTAGAGGAAGTCCCAGATTGGGAGGAGGAGAGAAAGAGAGGGGAGGTGACAGGGGTCAGAGTTTAAAGCTCTAATTACTCCTCCCCCTCCCGTCCCCCCCTTCACAACTGTTCCCCCTCTCTTTTTTTTTTATTTTTTTATTTTACCTTTATTTAACTAGGCAAGTCAGTTAAGAACAAATTCTTATTTTCAATGACGGCCTGGGAACAGTGGGTTAACTGCCTGTTCAGGGGCAGAACGACAGATTTGTACCTTGTCAGCTCGGGGGTTTGAACTCGCAACCTTCCGGTTACTAGTCCAACGCTCTAACCACTAGGCTACCCTGCCGCTACCCTGGCTACCCTGCCGCCCTATGTTGTGGTGCTTCACTGCAGCACCCCCCCCCCACCCTAATAGGGGGTGGCTGACTGGAAGCACCACAACATAGTCTAAGTAAATAAATGAAGCAGACAGCACAGAGCTGAAGCAGAGCTGAAGCAGAGCTGAAGCAGAGGCAGAGAGAAGCCAGTCCCTGAGTGGTGATTGGATAACAGTGAGGAGATTCAGCGTTTTTTTTTTTTTTTTGGTTGCTAAAATATGTTCCTTCCTGATGACTCTCTGCTGTGATGACAGCAGACCAGACGCCACTGTCGTTGCTCCAACAGGCACGCCAGACCAGACGCCACTGTCGTTGCTCCAACAGGCACGCCAGACCAGGGGCCACTGTCGTTGCTCCAACAGGCACGCCAGACCAGACGCCACTGTCGTTGCTCCAACAGGCACGCTAGACCAGGGGCCACTGTCGTTGCTCCAACAGGCACTCCAGACCAGATGCCATTGTCGTTGCTCCAACAGGCACGCCAGACCAGACGCCACTGTCGTTGCTAAAACACACATGCCAGACCACCAACATGCACGCCAGAACATCAACAGGCACGCCAGAACATCAACAGGCACGCCAGAAAACCAACAGTCACGCCAGACCATCAACAGTCACGCCAGACCATCAACAGGCACGCCAGACCATCAACAGTCACGCCGGACCATCAACAGGCACGCCAGACAACCAACAGTCACGCCAGACCATCAACAGGTACGCCAGACCAACAACAGGCACGCCAGACCACCAACAGTCACGCCAGACCATCAACAGTCACGCCAGACCATCAACAGGCACGCCAGACCATCAACAGTCACGCCAGACCATCAACAGGCACGCCAGACAACCAACAGTCACGCCAGACCATCAACAGGTACGCCAGACCAACAACAGGCACGCCAGACCATCAACAGGCACGCCAGACCACCAACAGGCATGCCAGACCATCAACAGGCACGCCAGACCATCAACAGGCACGCCAGACCACCAACAGGCACGCCAGACCATCAACAGGCACGCCAGACCACCAACAGGCACGCCAGACCATCAACAGGCACGCCAGACCACCAACAGGCACGCCAGACAACCAACAGTCACGCCAAACCAGATGCCACTGTCATTGCTCCAATATTTATTTTCCTTTAATGTCTGCTATAGCTACAATATTAAAGACAGAATTAAACTAAAGAGGCAAAAATATATTCTGATAGAAAATCACAATCTTAGAATGCATAGAATATCCTTCTGCTTGTTTCTTATTTTAACAACTTCCACCATTAAAGATAGGATTTGCCCATACCCAAACGTACACACCACGCCAGGAAGAATATCTCCTAACCTTATCATAAGGAATTAAATCAAGGAGGGTAGTATCTAGCTCGCATTAAACACTCCACGAGGAGTACTTTATCTTCCAGCCTCTCGAGGGCCGGTCCTCTATGTCCTCCCCCCTCAAGGGCCGGCCCTCTATGTCCTCCCCCCTCAAGGGCCGGCCCTCTATGTCCTCCCCCCTCGGGGGCCAGATGTCTGGTGAAAACAGAACATAGAGAACAACAAGGTGACAGTGAGAGGCCCTCTAAATGATCACCCTACTCCGCCTGGAGAATTAACATTCTGCTTGTAACTTATGTCAGCCATTTGAAGGCTGACGATCTCTCTCTCTTTCTCTCTTTCTCCAACTCTCGCTCTCTCAATTTAATCCAATTTAACTCTCTCTCTCTTTCTCTGTCACTCGCTCTCTCCCTCCTCCCTCTCTCTCTCTCTCCCTCTACCCCTCTCTCTCTCTCTCTCTCTCTCTCTCTCTCTCTCTCTCTCTCTTTCTCTGTCACTTGCTCTCTCCCTCTCTCTTTATCTCACCCCTCCTTTTCATTTGTGACGCATGCACGTACATTTCAGGGGAGGGAAAGAGGCAAGGGGGAGGGAGAGGGGAGGAGGGATTGAGGGTGGAGGACAGGGGGAGGAGGGAGGGAGGGTGAAGGAGAGGGGGAGGATGGAGAGAGGGGGAGGAGAGCGGGAGGAGGGAGGTAGGGGGAGGAGAGGGAGAGGAGGGATGGAGGGGGAGGAGAAGGGGAGGGGGGTAGGAGAGGGGGGGATTGAGGGTTGAGGGCAGGGAGAGGAGGGAGGGAGGGGGAGGAGAGGGGGAGGGGAGGGGAGGAGAATGGGAGGGGGAGGAGAGGGGGCGGGAGGGGGGTTCATGCTTACAAGCGCAAATTGAATAGCAGGTCTTTTCATGCCTGGGTCTCCCTCTCTCCTTTGCTTAGGCAACTGGGCTGGAATTAGATATTTGCTCCTCCTCCCCTCCTTCCCTCCACTCCCCCATTGAGCAGGGGTCTTTATTGATAAATGCCGTAGAGGATTCGTCCAAACAACAAGACTGCGCTCAGTGGGACATCAATATGTTTCATTTAGTCAACCCACAAGGAGCTTCCTACTCTGGTATGGCTGTCACTGGGGCTGTCACTGGGGCTGTCACTGAGGCTGCCACTGGGGCTGTACCAGAGGCTGTCACTGAGGCTGTCACTTGGGCTGTAACAGAGATTGTCACTGAGGCTGTCACTCGGGCTGTCACTGGGGCTGTAACATAGGCTGTCACTGGGGCTGTAACAGAGGCTGTCACTGAGGCTGTCACTGGGCCTGTCACTGGGGCTGTCCCTGAGGCTGTCACTGGGGCTGTCACTGGGGCTGTCACTGAGGCTGTAACAGAGGATGTCACTGAGGCTGTCACTGGGGCTGTCACAGAGGCTGTCACTGGGGCTGTCCCTGGGTCTGTCACTGGGGCTGTCACTGAGGCTGTCACTGGGGCTGTCACTGGGGCTGTCACTGAGGCTGTCACTGAGGCTGTAACAGAGGCTGTCACTGGGGCTGTAACAGAGGCTGTCACTGGGGCTGTCACTGGGGCTGTAACAGAGGCTGTCACAGAGGCTGTAACAGAGGCTGTCACTGGGGCTGTCCCTGGGTCTGTCACTGGGGCTGTAACAGAGGCTGTCACTGAGGCTGTCACTGGGGCTGTCACTGAGGCTGTCACTGGGGCTGTAACAGAGACTGTCACTGGGGCTGTCACTCGGCCTGTCACTGGGGCTGTCCCTGAGGCTGTCACTGGGGCTGTCACTGGGGCTGTCACTGAGGCTGTCACTGGGGCTGTAACAGAGGATCTCACTGAGGCTGTCACTGGGGCTGTCACAGAGGCTGTCACTGGGGCTGTCACTGGGCCTGTCACTGGGGCTGTCACTGAGGCTGTAACAGAGGCTGTCACTGGCGCTGTAACAGAGCCTGTCACTGAGCCTGTCACTGGGGCTGTCACTGGAGCTGTAACAGAGGCTGTCACTGGGCCTGTCACTGGGGCTGTCACTGAGGCTGTAACAGAGGCTGTCACTGGGGCTGTCACTGGGGCTGTAACAGAGGCTGTCACTGGGGCTGTCACTGGGGCTGTCACTGGTGTTGTCACTGGGCTGTCACTGAGGCTGTCACTGGGGCTGTAACAGAGGCTGTCACTGGGGCTGTAACAGAGGCTGTCACTGAGGCTGTCACTGGGGCTGTCACAGAGGCTGCAACAGAGGCTGTCACTCGGGCTGTCCCTGGGGCTGTAACAGAGGCTGTCACTGACGCTGTTACTGGGGCTGTAACAGAGGCTGTCACTGGGGCTGTAACAGAGGCTGTCACTGGGGCTGTAACAGAGGCTGTCACTGGGGCTGTCCCTGGGGCTGTAACAGAGGCTGGCACTGGGGCTGTAACAGACGCTGTCCCTGGGGCTGTAACAGAGGCTGTCACTGGGGCTGTCCCTGGGGCTGTAACAGAGGCTGTCACTGGGGCTGTAACAGAGGCTGTCACTGGGGCTGTAACAGCGGCTGTCACTGAGGCTGTAACAGAGGCTGTCACTGGGGCTGTCACTGGAGCTGTAACATAGGCTGTCACTGGGGCTGTAACAGAGAGTGTCACTGGGGCTGTCACTGGGGATGTAACAGGCTATTTACAGAGAGTACCAGGTAATAACATGGTTATATACAGGAAGTACCAGGTAATAACATGGCTATATACAGGAAGTACCAGGTAATAACATGGCTATATACAGGGAGTACCAGGTAATAACATGGCTATATACAGGGAGTACCAGGTAATAACATGGTTATATACAGGGAGTACCAGGTAATAACATGGCTATATACAGGGAGGTAATAACATGGCTATATACAGGGAGTACCAGGTAATTACATGGCTATATACAGGGAGTACCAGGTAATAACATGGCTATATACAGGGAGGTAATAACATGGCTATATACAGGGAGTACCAGGTAATTACATGGCTATATACAGGGAGTACCAGGTAATAACATGGCTATATACAGGGAGGTAATAACATGGTTATATACAGGGAGTACCAGTTAATAACATGGCTATATACAGGGAGTACCAGATAATAACATGGTTATATACAGGAAGTACCAGGTAATAACATGGCTATATACAGGAAGTACCAGGTAATAACATGGCTATATACAGGGAGTACCAGGTAATAACATGGCTATATACAGGGAGTACCAGGTAATAACATGGTTATATACAGGGAGTACCAGGTAATAACATGGTTATATACAGGAAGTACCAGGTAATAACATGGCTATATACAGGGAGTACCAGGTAATAACATGACTATATGCAGGAAGTACCAGGTAATAACATGGCTATATACAGGGAGGTAATAACATGGCTATATACAGGGAGTACCAGGTAATAACATGGCTATATACAGGGAGTACCAGGTAATAAAATGGCTATATACAGGGAGGTAATAACATGGCTATATACAGGGAGGTAATAACATGGCTATATACAGGGAGTACCAGGTAATTACATGGCTATATACAGGGAGTACCAGGTAATAACATGGCTATATACAGGGAGGTAAAAACATGGCTATATACAGGAAGTACCAGGTAATAACATGGCTATATACAGGGAGTACCAGGTAATAACATGGTTATATACAGGAAGTACCAGGTAATAACATGGCTATATACAGGAAGTAGCAGGTAATAACATGGCTATATACAGGGAGTACCAGGTAGTAACATGGCTATATACAGGGAGTACCAGGTAATAACATGGCTATATACAGGGAGTACCAGGTAATAACATGGTTATATACAGGGAGTACCAGGTAATAACATGGTTATATACAGGAAGTACCAGGTAATAACATGGCTATATAAAGGGAGTACCAGGTAATAACATGACTATATACAGGAAGTACCAGGTAATAACATGGCTATATACAGGGAGGTAATAACATGGCTATATACAGGGAGTACCAGGTAATTACATGGCTATATACAGGGAGTACCAGGTAATAACATGGCTATATACAGGGAGGTAATAACATGGCTATATACAGGGAGTACCAGGTAATTACATGGCTATATACAGGGAGTACCAGGTAATAACATGGCTATATACAGGGAGGTAATAACATGGCTATATACAGGGAGGTAATAACATGGTTATATACAGGGAGTACCAGGTAATAGCATGGCTATATACAGGGAGTACCAGGTAATAACATGGTTATATACAGGAAGTACCAGGTAATAACATGGCTATATACAGGAAGTACCAGGTAATAACATGGCTATATACAGGGAGTACCAGGTAATAACATGGTTATATACAGGGAGTACCAGGTAATAACATGGTTATATACAGGAAGTACCAGGTAATAACATGGCTATATACAGGGAGTACCAGGTAATAACATGACTATATACAGGAAGTACCAGGTAATAACATGGCTATATACAGGGAGGTAATAACATGGCTATATACAGGGAGTACCAGGTAATAACATGGCTATATACAGGGAGTACCAGGTAATAACATGGCTATATACAGGAAGTACCAGGTAATAACATGGCTATATACAGGGAGGTAAAAACATGGCTATATACAGGAAGTACCAGGTAATAACATGGCTATATACAGGGAGTACCAGGTAATAACATGGCTATATACAGGGAGTACCAGGTAATAACATGGTTATATACAGGGAGTACCAGGTAATAACATGGTTATATACAGGAAGTACCAGGTAATAACATGGCTATATACAGGGAGTACCAGGTAATAACATGACTATATGCAGGAAGTACCAGGTAATAACATGGCTATATACAGGGAGGTAATAACATGGCTATATACAGGGAGTACCAGGTAATAACATGGCTATATACAGGGAGTACCAGGTAATAAAATGGCTATATACAGGAAGTACCAGGTAATAACATGGCTATATACAGGGAGGTAATAACATGGCTATATACAGGGAGTACCAGGTAATTACATGGCTATATACAGGGAGTACCAGGTAATAACATGGCTATATACAGGGAGGTAAAAACATGGCTATATACAGGAAGTACCAGGTAATAACATGGCTATATACAGGGAGTACCAGGTAATAACATGGTTATATACAGGAAGTACCAGGTAATAACATGGCTATATACAGGAAGTACCAGGTAATAACATGGCTATATACAGGGAGTACCAGGTAGTAACATGGCTATATACAGGGAGTACCAGGTAATAACATGGCTATATACAGGGAGTACCAGGTAATAACATGGTTATATACAGGGAGTACCAGGTAATAACATGGTTATATACAGGAAGTACCAGGTAATAACATGGCTATATAAAGGGAGTACCAGGTAATAACATGACTATATACAGGAAGTACCAGGTAATAACATGGCTATATACAGGGAGGTAATAACATGGCTATATACAGGGAGTACCAGGTAATTACATGGCTATATACAGGGAGTACCAGGTAATAACATGGCTATATACAGGGAGGTAATAACATGGCTATATACAGGGAGTACCAGGTAATTACATGGCTATATACAGGGAGTACCAGGTAATAACATGGCTATATACAGGGAGGTAATAACATGGCTATATACAGGGAGGTAATAACATGGTTATATACAGGGAGTACCAGGTAATAGCATGGCTATATACAGGGAGTACCAGGTAATAACATGGTTATATACAGGAAGTACCAGGTAATAACATGGCTATATACAGGAAGTACCAGGTAATAACATGGCTATATACAGGGAGTACCAGGTAATAACATGGTTATATACAGGGAGTACCAGGTAATAACATGGTTATATACAGGAAGTACCAGGTAATAACATGGCTATATACAGGGAGTACCAGGTAATAACATGACTATATACAGGAAGTACCAGGTAATAACATGGCTATATACAGGGAGGTAATAACATGGCTATATACAGGGAGTACCAGGTAATAACATGGCTATATACAGGGAGTACCAGGTAATAACATGGCTATATACAGGAAGTACCAGGTAATAACATGGCTATATACAGGGAGGTAAAAACATGGCTATATACAGGAAGTACCAGGTAATAACATGGCTATATACAGGGAGTACCAGGTAATAACATGGCTATATACAGGGAGGTAATAACATGGCTATATACAGGGAGGTAATAACATGGTTATATACAGGGAGTACCAGGTAATAACATGGCTATATACAGGGAGTACCAGGTAATAACATGGTTATATACAGGAAGTACCAGGTAATAACATGGCTATATACAGGAAGTACCAGGTAATAACATGGCCATATACAGGAAGTACCAGGTAATAACATGGTTATATACAGGGAGTACCAGGTAATAACATGGCTATATACAGGGAGGTAATAACATGGTTATATACAGGGAGTACCAGTTAATAACATGGCTATATACAGGGAGGTAATTACATGGCTATATACAGGAAGTACCAGGTAATAACATGGCTATATAAAGGGAGTACCAGGTAATAACATGGCTATATACAGGAAGTACCAGGTAATAACATGGCTATATACAGGAAGTACCAGGTAATAACATGGCTATATACAGGGAGTACCAGGTAATAACATGGCTATATACAGGGAGTACCAGGTAATAACATGGTTATATACAGGGAGTACCAGGTAATAACATGGCTATATACAGGGAGGTAATAACATGGCTATATACAGGGAGTACCAGGTAATAACATGGCTATATACAGGGAGGTAATAACATGGCTATATACAGGGAGTACCAGGTAATTACATGGCTATATACAGGGAGTACCAGGTAATAACATGGCTATATACAGGGAGGTAATAACATGGTTATATACAGGGAGTACCAGTTAATAACATGGCTATATACAGGGAGTACCAGATAATAACATGGTTATATACAGGAAGTACCAGGTAATAACATGGCTATATACAGGAAGTACCAGGTAATAACATGGCTATATACAGGGAGTACCAGGTAATAACATGGCTATATACAGGGAGTACCAGGTAATAACATGGTTATATACAGGGAGTACCAGGTAATAACATGGTTATATACAGGAAGTACCAGGTAATAACATGGCTATATACAGGGAGTACCAGGTAATAACATGACTATATGCAGGAAGTACCAGGTAATAACATGGCTATATACAGGGAGGTAATAACATGGCTATATACAGGGAGTACCAGGTAATAACATGGCTATATACAGGGAGTACCAGGTAATAAAATGGCTATATACAGGAAGTACCAGGTAATAACATGGCTATATACAGGGAGGTAATAACATGGCTATATACAGGGAGTACCAGGTAATTACATGGCTATATACAGGGAGTACCAGGTAATAACATGGCTATATACAGGGAGGTAAAAACATGGCTATATACAGGAAGTACCAGGTAATAACATGGCTATATACAGGGAGTACCAGGTAATAACATGGTTATATACAGGAAGTACCAGGTAATAACATGGCTATATACAGGAAGTACCAGGTAATAACATGGCTATATACAGGGAGTACCAGGTAGTAACATGGCTATATACAGGGAGTACCAGGTAATAACATGGCTATATACAGGGAGTACCAGGTAATAACATGGTTATATACAGGGAGTACCAGGTAATAACATGGTTATATACAGGAAGTACCAGGTAATAACATGGCTATATAAAGGGAGTACCAGGTAATAACATGACTATATACAGGAAGTACCAGGTAATAACATGGCTATATACAGGGAGGTAATAACATGGCTATATACAGGGAGTACCAGGTAATTACATGGCTATATACAGGGAGTACCAGGTAATAACATGGCTATATACAGGGAGGTAATAACATGGCTATATACAGGGAGTACCAGGTAATTACATGGCTATATACAGGGAGTACCAGGTAATAACATGGCTATATACAGGGAGGTAATAACATGGCTATATACAGGGAGGTAATAACATGGTTATATACAGGGAGTACCAGGTAATAGCATGGCTATATACAGGGAGTACCAGGTAATAACATGGTTATATACAGGAAGTACCAGGTAATAACATGGCTATATACAGGAAGTACCAGGTAATAACATGGCTATATACAGGGAGTACCAGGTAATAACATGGTTATATACAGGGAGTACCAGGTAATAACATGGTTATATACAGGAAGTACCAGGTAATAACATGGCTATATACAGGGAGTACCAGGTAATAACATGACTATATACAGGAAGTACCAGGTAATAACATGGCTATATACAGGGAGGTAATAACATGGCTATATACAGGGAGTACCAGGTAATAACATGGCTATATACAGGGAGTACCAGGTAATAACATGGCTATATACAGGAAGTACCAGGTAATAACATGGCTATATACAGGGAGGTAAAAACATGGCTATATACAGGAAGTACCAGGTAATAACATGGCTATATACAGGGAGTACCAGGTAATAACATGGCTATATACAGGGAGGTAATAACATGGCTATATACAGGGAGGTAATAACATGGTTATATACAGGGAGTACCAGGTAATAACATGGCTATATACAGGGAGTACCAGGTAATAACATGGTTATATACAGGAAGTACCAGGTAATAACATGGCTATATACAGGAAGTACCAGGTAATAACATGGCCATATACAGGAAGTACCAGGTAATAACATGGTTATATACAGGGAGTACCAGGTAATAACATGGCTATATACAGGGAGGTAATAACATGGTTATATACAGGGAGTACCAGTTAATAACATGGCTATATACAGGGAGGTAATTACATGGCTATATACAGGAAGTACCAGGCAATAACATGGCTATATAAAGGGAGTACCAGGTAATAACATGGCTATATACAGGAAGTACCAGGTAATAACATGGCTATATACAGGAAGTACCAGGTAATAACATGGTTATATACAGGAAGTACCAGGTAAAAACATGGCTATATTCTGGAAGTACCAGGTAATAACATGGCTATATACAGGGAGTACCAGGTAATAACATGGTTATATTCAGGGAGTACCAGGTAATAACATGGCTATATACAGGGAGTACCAGGTAATAACATGGCTATATACAGGGAGGTAATAACATGGCTATATACAGGGAGTACCAGGTAATAACATGACTATACACAGGGAGTACCAGGTAATAACATGGCTATATACAGGGAGGTAATAACATGGCTATATACAGGGAGTACCAGGTAATAACATGGCTATATACAGGGAGGTAATAACATGGCTATATACAGGGAGTACCAGGTAATTACATGGTTATATACAGGGAGTACCAGGTAATAACATGGTTATATACAGGAAGTACCAGGTAATAACATGGCTATATACAGGGAGGTAATAACATGGCTATATACAGGGAGTACCAGGTAATAACATGGTTATATACAGGGAGTACCAGGTAATAACATTGTTATATACAGGAAGTACCAGGTAATAACATGGCTATATACAGGAAGTACCAGGTAATAACATGGTTATATACAGGGAGTACCAGGTAATAACATGGCTATATACAGGGAGTACCAGGTAATAACATGGCTATATACAGGGAGGTAATAACATGGCTATATACAGGAAGTACCAGTACTGAGTTGTTGTGCAGGGGTACCAGGTAATAACATGGCTATATACAGGAAGTACCAGTACTAAGTTGATGTGCAGGGGTACCAGGTAATAACATGGCTATATACAGGAAGTACCAGTACTGAGTTGATGTGCAGGGTGCTATGTAATTAAATGGCTATATACAGGGAGTACCAGTACTGAGTTGATGTGCAGGGTGCTATGTAATTAAATGGCTATATACAGGGAGTACCAGTACTGAGTCAATGTGGAGGGTGCTATGTAATTAAATGGCTATATACAGGGAGTACCAGTACTGAGTCAATGTGGAGGGTGCTATGTAATTAAATGGCTATGTACAGGGAGTACCAGTACTGAGTTGATGTGCAGGGTGCTATGTAATTAAATGGCTATATACAGGGAGTACCAGTACTGAGTCAATGTGGAGGGTGCTATGTAATTAAATGGCTATATACAGGGAGTACCAGTACTGAGTCAATGTGGAGGGTGCTATGTAATTAAATGGCTATGTACAGGGAGTACCAGTACTGAGTTGATGTGCAGGGTGCTATGTAATTAAATGGCTATATACAGGGAGTACCAGTACTGAGTCAATGTGGAGGGTGCTATGTAATTAAATGGCTATATACAGGGAGTACCAGTACTGAGTCAATGTGGAGGGTGCTATGTAATTAAATGGCTATGTACAGGGAGTACCAGTACTGAGTTGATGTGCAGGGTGCTATGTAATTAAATGGCTATATACAGGGAGTACCAGTACTGAGTCAATGTGGAGGGTGCTATGTAATTAAATGGCTATATACAGGGACTACCAGTACTGAGTCAATGTGGAGGGTGCTATGCAATTAAATGGCTATGTACAGGGAGTACCAGTACTGAGTTGATGTGCAGGGTGCTATGTAATTAAATGGCTATGTACAGGGAGTACCAGTACTGAGTTGATGTGCAGGGTGCTATGTAATTAAATGGCTATATACAGGGAGTACCAGTACTGAGTCAATGTGGAGGGTGCTATGTAATTAAATGGCTATATACAGGGAGTACCAGTACTGAGTCAATGTGGAGGGTGCTATGTAATTAAATGGCTATGTACAGGGAGTACCAGTACTGAGTTGATGTGCAGGGTGCTATGTAATTAAATGGCTATATACAGGGAGTACCAGTACTGAGTCAATGTGGAGGGTGCTATGCAATTAAATGGCTATGTACAGGGAGTACCAGTACTGAGTTGATGTGCAGGGTGCTATGTAATTAAATGGCTATGTACAGGGAGTACCAGTACTGAGTTGATGTGCAGGGGTACCAGGTAATAACATGGCTGTATGCAGGGATTCCAGTACTGAGTCAATTTGTATGTTTTTGTATTTTATTAGGATCCCCATTAGCTGTTGCAAAAACATCCGTTACTCTTCCTGGTGTCCACACAGAACATGAAACATGACATAATTCAGAACATTAATAGACAAGAACAACTCAAGGACAGAACTACATCAATTATTTATTTTTTCATTCAAAGGGCACACGTGGCCTACATATCAATACATACACAGAAACTATCTAGGTCAAACAGGGGAGAGGCGTTGTGCCGTGAGGTGTTGCTTTATCTGTTTGTTGAAACCAGGTTTGCTGTTTATTTGAGCAATATGAAATGGAAGGGAGTTCCATGCAATAATAGCTCTATATAATAGTGTACGATTTTCTTGAAATTGTTCTGGACATATATGGATGTTACATTTTACTGTATGGGTTGGTTATGTAGGCTTCTTCTAACCCATTGCTTTCTACTGCATTTAATAATATGATTAAATTATATCTTTACATTTAAAACCCAAAGTCTATCAGAATTACAGTCATTCCAATAAATGTTATACCCCTTGATCTTCAACAATAGGACTTGTAAATATAGAAGTATAGATTAGCCAAATAGTTTTACCTGAGCATGACCCCAAAACGAAGGACTTATTAGCCAGCCCTACTGTGTTGTTTATGATTTTGATGTCATTGGAGGACTGATTGGGCTCATTGAGTTGAGTTGAAAAATAAATGCTTCGCTCATGGAATGGCTTTTGAGCACTACTGAAAAGTGTTATTTACATGTGAAAAATGAATGTCATATTTGCTGCATTTGCTATAGGCATATTGTTTACCTTTTAGTTGGCAAGAAACAAGGCACTTTCTTCTGAAACTCTTCAATCTTTTCTTGTTCTGAGATATGAAGGCTATTCCATGCGAAAAATGGCAAGGTATTGAAGATCTCATACAACGCTGTGTACTACTCCCTTCACAGAGCAGCACAAACTGTCTCTAACCAGAATAGAAAGAGGAGTGGGAGGCCCCGGTGCACAACTGAGCAAGAAGACAAGTGCATTAGAGTGTCTAGTTTGAGAAACAGACGCCTCACAAGTCCTCAACAGGCCCAGCTGTTGGAAAGCAACATGTTGAATTCATATTTTTGTTCATTGTACATGATCATTTACTAAACTTAAAATGAGCCTTATTAGAAGATGAGCATAACCCACTGGATTCTAACATTACGTTGGATGAGCTACAGGACAAAATACAAATCGAGCCAGTAATGTTGTTTTTAGAACCCAAGTCTTTTCCACCTCGCCGCACTGGCCTGGCTACGGGGAGTATTGAACCTGGTAAGGTTGGGCAGGCTCGGTGCTCCAGGCCTCCACGGTCCGGTCTATCCGGTGCCTCCTCCACACACCAGGCCTCTGGTGGCAGCCCCCCGCACCAGGCTGTCTCTCCGTCTCCTCCCCACAGGTGCTCCCGCCTGCCCAGCGCTGCCAGAGTCGCCCGTCTGTCTTCAGCTGCCAGAGTCGCCCGTCTGTCCTGAGCTGCCAGAGTCTCCCGTCTGTCCTGAGCTGCCAGAGCCGCCCACCTGTCCTGAGCTGCCAGAGCCGCCCACCAGTCAGGAGCTGCCAGAGCCGCCCACCAGTCAGGAGCTGCCAGAGCCGCCCACCAGTCAGGAGCTGCCAGAGTCGCCGGTCAGTCAGGAGCTGCCAGAGTCGCGGGTCAGTCAGGAGCTGCCAGAGTCGCCGGTCAGTCAGGAGCTGCCAGAGCCACCCGTCAGTCTGGGGCTGCCAGAGTCGCTGGTCAGTCAGGAGCTGCCAGAGTCGCCCACCAGTCAGGAGCTGCCAGAGCCGTCCATTACTCCAGTGCTGCCAGAATCGCTCTTCACTCTGGAGCTGCCGTAACCGCCCTTCACTCCGGAGCTTCCGGAGTCTCCCGCCTGTCCGGTGCTGCCGGAATATCCCGACCATTCGGGACCCGTTGCTAGGGTCCCGACTGTCACGTTCTGACCTTAGTTATTTTGTTATGTCTTTGTTTTAGTGTGGTCAAGGCGTGAATTGGGTGGGTAGTCTATGTTTGTTTTTCTATGAGTTGGGATTTCTGTGTTTGGCCTGGTATGGCTCTCAATCAGAAGCAGCTGTCAGTCGTTGTCCCTGATTGAGAACCATACTTAGGCAGCCTGTTTTCACCCTTGATTATTTTCTGTTGAATGTTTGTATTCTGCACCAAACAGAACTGTTTCGGTTTAGTTCGTTCACTTTGTTGTTTTTGTTCAGTGTTGGACAAAATATGGACACTTACCACGCTGCGCATTGGTCCTCACCTTCTTCCACCGACGACCGATACATTAGTCTACTTCATTCCAATTTTTTTTTGTCATTTAAGTGATATTTATTCCTCAAGTAATTATTTTACAGATTCGTCCACTTGTGGTCAAGAAAACATGACATGTGGTGTATATAAAATCTTTTGGAATCCACGTTTTGAACTAAAAATATTAGGTAATATTTCTTGGGGACAAAAAAATGCCCCGCATTGAAGGAATGACCGAGCATGCAATGTTTTCTTCACCACAAGTGGACGAATCTGTAAAGAATTACTTGAGGAATAAATATCACTTAAAAAAATTACTTGCCTCTCATCTTTTTAAGTGGGAGAACTTGCACAATTGGTGGCTGACTAAATACTTTTTTGCCCTACTGTATTTGGTCAGGTGTCCTTTAACTTCCCTTACCTTAACACAAAAATATGGATCTTGAAAGGGAATTGTATGCATTTTGAAAATGTATTTTTTCAGTGGATGTATGATTCCCCCCCCCCCCCCATGTCCCCTGGTTGTCTTCAACAACTTTCACAACAAATTTAAGCTATAAAATACTAAAATATATTTAAAAAAAAATCAATTTAACAAAACAACCCCTTCCTAGACTGACATCACATTCAGGAAGTGTTGTTATTATCCATTTAACAAAACAACCCCTTCCTACAATGACATCACATTCAGGAAGTGACATCATTTTGTTTTGTGAGAAAACAACTGTGCAAAGCTTAAAAAATATAAACACTCAGATGATCTATTTTTCCATGTTCTTTGTCTGTTTGTCCTACTCATATGTTTCCACCCTGTTAGGCTAAATAAGAGAGAAAATTAACCACATTTCAAAATGTTTAAACATGTTTTATAAAGAAGTTAAAATGTGTTCACCGTTATGTTCACCGTTATGCTAGCTCAGTTTTGTTCACTCACATTCCGGCTACACTTAATACTGCAATCATAGACTAGGCCGGTTATATAAACCATAGAACTGCAATCATGACTAGGCCGGTTGGCAGAAATTAAGGTAGAGTCTTTGTCTTCGGCAATACCTTCGGTATATAAAGAAAAGTTGGCAAAAAAGTTGGTAGGATGCTAAAGTTTTAGCAGGAATGAGGCAGGTATGACACTGAAATATAAAATAAATTCTTGCCTACTTGACCTATATTTAATTTTTGGGTGCAATAAAATTGTTGTTCAGTTCCAGTAGTTAGCTACACCGCTACATGGTAAAACAGTAGTGTGTAGTTCCAGTAGTTAGCTACACCGCTACATGGTAAAACAGTAGTGAGTAGTTCCAGTAGTTAGCTACACCGCTACATGGTAAAACAGTAGTGTGTAGTTCCAGTAGTTAGCTACACCGCTACATGGTAAAACAGTAGTGAGTAGTTCCAGTAGTTAGCTACACCGCTACATGGTAAAACAGTAGTGTGTAGTTCCAGTAGTTAGCTACATGGTAAAACAGTAGTGTGTAGTTCCAGTAGTTAGCTACATGGTAAAACAGTAGTGAGTAGTTCCAGTAGTTAGCTACACCGCTACATGGTAAAACAGTAGTGTGTAGTTCCAGTAGTTAGCTACACCGCTACATGGTAAACCAGTAGTGTGTAGTTCCAGTAGTTAGCTACATGGTAAAACAGTAGTGTGTAGTTCCAGTAGTTAGCTACATGGTAAAACAGTAGTGAGTAGTTCCAGTAGTTAGCTACACCGCTACATGGTAAAACAGTAGTGTGTAG
>NC_092176.1:44141502-44181502 GCF_045791955.1 Oncorhynchus clarkii lewisi | reverse complement strand
GGGTCCTGGGGGTTAGGAAGGATGTAGAGGCCTTCTCAACCCGTCCCTGAGGTGCCTCCCCGAAGGTGGGTAAGTGGGGCAGGGAGGCTCGGGCTACAACTGAGGTACACAGAGGTCCTCACCTACAACGTTTTACATGCATTAGACCGGTCTCAACAGACCCAGCAGACCGCGCTGTAGACCTCTGGAGACTGGCCAAATGGAGAGGCAAACACACATGTTGCCTATAGGGTTCAAAAGATACACTCAAAGCCATGAAAAGGACAAACCCAAGGAGGCCTGAGATAAAATATATACTTAACCTATAGACACATAGCTATGTAACCTATAGACATCTAGTCATGTAACCTATAGACATCTAGTCATGTAACCTATAGACATCTAGTCATGTAACCTATAGACATCTAGTCATGTAACCTATAGACATCTAGTCATGTAACCTATAGACATCTAGTCATGTAACCTATAGACATCTAGTCATGTAACCTATAGACATGTAACCTATAGACATCTAGTCATGTAACCTATAGACATCTAGTCATGTAACCTATAGACATCTAGTCATGTAACCTATAGACATGTAACCTATAGACATCTAGTCATGTAACCTATAGACATCTAGTCATGTAACCTATAGACATCTAGTCATGTAACCTACAGACATCTAGTCATGTAACCTATAGACATCTAGTCATGTAACCTATAGACATCTAGTCATGTAACCTATAGACATCTAGTCATGTAACCTATAGACATCTAGTCATGTAACCTATAGACATCTAGCCATGTAACCTATAGACATCTAGTCATGTAACCTATGGTCATGTAACCTATAGACATCTAGTCATGTAACCTATAGACATCTAGTCATGTAACCTATAGACATGTAACCTATAGACATGTAACCTATAGACATCTAGCTATGTAACCTATAGACATGTAACCTATAGACATCTAGTCATGTAACCTATAGACATCTAGCTATGTAACCTATAGACATCTAGTCATGTAACCTATAGACATCTAGTCATGTAACCTATAGACATGTAACCTATAGACATCTAGTCATGTAACCTATAGACATCTAGTCATGTAACCTATAGACATCTAGCTATGTAACCTATAGACATCTAGTCATGTAACCTATAGACATCTAGTCATGTAACCTATAGACATGTAACCTATAGACATCTAGTCATGTAACCTATAGACATCTAGTCATGTAACATATAGACATCTAGCTATGTAACCTATAGACATCTAGTCATGTAACCTATAGACATCTAGTCATGTAACCTATAGACATCTAGTCATGTAACCTATAGACATCTAGTCATGTAACCTATAGACATCTAGCTGTGTAACCTATAGACATGTAACCTATAGACATCTAGTCATGTAACCTATAGACATCTAGCCATCTAACCTATAGACATCTAGTCATGTAACCTATAGACATCTAGTCATGTAACCTATAGACATCTAGTCATGTAACCTATAGACATCTAGCTATGTAACCTATAGACATCTAGTCATGTAACCTATAGACATCTAGCTATGTAACCTATAGACATGTAACCTATAGACATCTAGTCATGTAACCTATAGACATCTAGTCATGTAACCTATAGACATCTAGCTGTGTAACCTATAGACATCTAGTCATGTAACCTATACACATCTAGTCATGTAACCTATAGACATCTAGCTATGTAACCTATAGACATCTAGTCATGTAACCTATAGACATCTAGTCATGTAACCTATAGACATCTAGCTATGTAACCTATAGACATCTAGTCATGTAACCTATAGACATGTAACCTATAGACATCTAGTCATGTAACCTATAGACATCTAGCCGTGTAACCTATAGTCATCTAGTCATGTAACCTATAGACATCTAGCCGTGTAACCTATAGACATCTAGTCATGTAACCTATAGACATCTAGTCATCTAACCTATAGACATCTAGCTGTGTAACCTATAGACATGTAACCTATAGACATCTAGTCATGTAACCTATAGACATCTAGTCATGTAACCTATAGACATCTAGTCATGTAACCTATAGACATCTAGCTATGTAACCTATAGACATCTAGTCATGTAACCTATAGACATGTAACCTATAGACATCTAGTCATGTAACCTATAGACATCTAGCCGTGTAACCTATAGTCATCTAGTCATGTAACCTATAGACATCTAGCCGTGTAACCTATAGACATCTAGCTATGTAACCTATAGACATCTAGTCATGTAACCTATAGACATCTAGCCATGTAACCTATAGACATCTAGTCATGTAACCTATAGACATCTAGTCATGTAACCTATAGACATCTAGCCCTATATGTAATAGTAATGTAACCTATAGACATCTAGTCATGTAACCTATAGACATCTAGTCATGTAACCTATAGACATCTAGTCATGTAACCTATAGACATCTAGCTCCTATAGACATCTAGTCATGTAACCTATAGACATCTAGTCGTGTAACCTATAGACATCTAGTCATGTAACCTATAGACATCTAGCCGTGTAACCTATAGACATCTAGTCACCTATAGACATCTAGTCATGTAACCTATAGACATCTAGCCTATGTAACCTATAGACATCTAGTAACCTATGTAATGTAACCTATAGACATCTAGTCATGTAACCTATAGACATCTAGCCATGTAACCTATAGACATCTAGTCATGTAACCTATAGACATCTAGTCATGTAACCTATAGACATCTAGTCATGTAACCTATAGACATCTAGCTATGTAACCTCTAGACATCTAGTCATGTAACCCATAGACATCTAGTCATGTAACCTATAGACATCTAGCTATGTAACCTATAGACATCTAGTCATGTAACCTATAGACATGTAACCTATAGACATCTAGTCATCTAACCTATAGACATGTAACCTATAGACATCTAGTCATCTAACCTATAGACATGTAACCTATAGACATCTAGCTATGTAACCTATAGACATCTAGTCATCTAACCTATAGACATCTAGTCATGTAACCTATAGACATCTAGTAATGTAACCTATAGACATCAAGTCATGTAACCTATAGACATGTAACCTATAGACATCTAGTCATCTAACCTATAGACATGTAACCTATAGACATCTAGTCATGTAACCTATAGTCATGTAACCTATAGACATCTAGCCGTGTAACCTATAGACATCTAGTCATGTAAGCTATAGACATCTAGCTATGTAACCTATAGACATCTAGTCATGTAACCTATAGACATCTAGTCATGTAACCTATAGACATCTAGTCATGTAACCTATAGACATCTAGTCATGTAACCTATAGACATCTAGCCGTGTAACCTATAGACATCTAGTCATGTAACCTATAGACATCTAGTCATGTAACCTATAGACATCTAGCTATGTAACCTATAGACATCTAGTCATGTAACCTATAGACATCTAGCTATGTAACCTATAGACATCTAGTCATGTAACCTATAGACATCTAGTCATGTAACCTATAGACATCTAGCTATGTAACCTATAGACATCTAGTCATGTAACCTATAGACATCTAGCTATGTAACCTATAGACATCTAGTCATGTAACCTATAGACATCTAGTCATGTAACCTATAGACATCTAGTCGTGTAACCTATAGACATCTAGTCATGTAACCTATAGACATCTAGCCGTGTAACCTATAGACATCTAGTCATGTAACCTATAGACATCTAGTCATGTAACCTATAGACATCTAGCTATGTAACCTATAGACATCTAGTCATGTAACCTATAGACATCTAGCTATGTAACCTATAGACATCTAGTCATGTAACCTATAGACATCTAGCTATGTAACCTATAGACATCTAGTCATGTAACCTATAGACATCTAGTCATGTAACCTATAGACATCTAGTCATGTAACCTATAGACATCTAGTCATGTAACCTATAGACATCTAGCTATGTAACCTCTAGACATCTAGTCATGTAACCCATAGACATCTAGTCATGTAACCTATAGACATCTAGCTATGTAACCTATAGACATCTAGTCATGTAACCTATAGACATGTAACCTATAGACATCTAGTCATCTAACCTATAGACATGTAACCTATAGACATCTAGTCATCTAACCTATAGACATGTAACCTATAGACATCTAGCTATGTAACCTATAGACATCTAGTCATCTAACCTATAGACATCTAGTCATGTAACCTATAGACATCTAGTAATGTAACCTATAGACATCAAGTCATGTAACCTATAGACATGTAACCTATAGACATCTAGTCATCTAACCTATAGACATGTAACCTATAGACATCTAGTCATGTAACCTATAGTCATGTAACCTATAGACATCTAGCCGTGTAACCTATAGACATCTAGTCATGTAAGCTATAGTCATCTAGTCATGTAACCTATAGACATCTAGCTATGTAACCTATAGACATCTAGTCATGTAACCTATAGACATCTAGTCATGTAACCTATAGACATCTAGTCATGTAACCTATAGACATCTAGTCATGTAACCTATAGACATCTAGCCGTGTAACCTATAGACATCTAGTCATGTAACCTATAGACATCTAGTCATGTAACCTATAGACATCTAGCTATGTAACCTATAGACATCTAGTCATGTAACCTATAGACATCTAGCTATGTAACCTATAGACATCTAGTCATGTAACCTATAGACATCTAGTCATGTAACCTATAGACATCTAGCTATGTAACCTATAGACATCTAGTCATGTAACCTATAGACATCTAGTCATGTAACCTATAGACATCTAGTCATGTAACCTATAGACATCTAGTCATGTAACCTATAGACATCTAGCTATGTAACCTCTAGACATCTAGTCATGTAACCCATAGACATCTAGTCATGTAACCTATAGACATCTAGCTATGTAACCTATAGACATCTAGTCATGTAACCTATAGACATGTAACCTATAGACATCTAGTCATCTAACCTATAGACATGTAACCTATAGACATCTAGTCATCTAACCTATAGACATGTAACCTATAGACATCTAGCTATGTAACCTATAGACATCTAGTCATCTAACCTATAGACATCTAGTCATGTAACCTATAGACATCTAGTCATGTAACCTATAGACATCTAGTCATGTAACCTATAGTCATGTAACCTATAGACATCTAGCCGTGTAACCTATAGACATCTAGTCATGTAACCTATAGACATCTAGTCATGTAACCTATAGACATCTAGTCATGTAACCTATAGTCATCTAGTCATGTAACCTATAGACATCTAGCTATGTAACCTATAGACATCTAGTCATGTAACCTATAGACATCTAGTCATGTAACCTATAGACATCTAGTCATGTAACCTATAGATATCTAGTCATGTAACCTATAGACATCTAGTCATGTAACCTATAGACATCTAGTCATGTAACCTATAGACATCTAGTCATGTAACCTATAGACATCTAGTCATGTAACCTATAGACATCTAGTCATGTAACCTATAGACATCTAGTCATGTAACCTATAGACATCTAGTCATGTAACATATAGACATCTAGTCATGTAACCTATAGACATCTAGTCATGTAACCTATAGTCATCTAGTCATGTAACCTATAGACATCTAGTCATGTAACCTATAGACATCTAGTCATGTAACCTATAGACATCTAGCCGTGTAACCTATAGTCATCTAGTCATGTAACCTATAGACATCTAGTCATGTAACCTATAGACATCTAGTCATGTAACCTATAGACATCTAGTCATGTAACCTATAGACATCTAGTCATGTAACCTATAGACATCTAGTCATGTAACCTATTGACATCTAGTCATGTAACCTATAGACATCTAGCCGTGTAACCTATAGACATCTAGCTATGTAACCTATAGACATGTAACCTATAGTCCTCTAGTCATGTAACCTATAGACATCTAGTCATGTAACCTATAGACATCTAGTCATGTAACCTATAGACATGTAACCTATAGACATCTAGTCATGTAACCTATAGACATCTAGTCATGTAACCTATAGACATGTAACCTATAGACATCTAGTCATGTAACCTATAGTCATGTAACCTATAGACATCTAGTCATGTAACCTATAGACATCTAGTCATGTAACCTATAGACATGTAACCTATAGACATCTAGTCATGTAACCTATAGACATCTAGTCATGTAACCTATGGTCATGTAACCTATAGACATCTAGTCATGTAACCTATAGACATCTAGTCATGTAACCTATAGACATCTAGCCGTGTAACCTATAGTCATCTAGTCATGTAACCTATAGACATCTAGTCATGTAACCTATAGACATCTAGTCATGTAACCTATAGACATCTAGTCATGTAACCTATAGACATCTAGTCATGTAACCTATAGACATCTAGTCATGTAACCTATAGACATCTAGTCATGTAACCTATAGACATCTAGTCATGTAACCTATAGTCATCTAGTCATGTAACCTATAGACATCTAGTCATGTAACCTATAGACATCTAGCCGTGTAACCTATAGACATCTAGTCATGTAAGCTATAGTCATCTAGTCATGTAACCTATAGACATCTAGTCATGTAACCTATAGACATCTAGTCATGTAACCTACAGACATCTAGCTATGTAACCTATAGACATCTAGTCATGTAACCTATAGACATCTAGTCATGTAACCTATAGACATCTAGTCATGTAACCTATAGACATCTAGTCATGTAACCTATAGACATGTAACCTATAGACATCTAGTCATGTAACCTATAGACATCTAGTCATGTAACCTATAGACATGTAACCTATAGTCATCTAGTCATGTAACCTATAGACATGTAACCTATAGACATCTAGCCGTGTAACCCACAGACATCTAGCTATGTAACCTATAGACATGTAACCTATAGTCATCTAGTCATGTAACCTATAGACATCTAGTCATGTAACCTATAGACATCTAGCCGTGTAACCTATAGACATCTAGCTATGTAACCTATAGACATGTAACCTATAGTCATCTAGTCATGTAACCTATAGACATCTAGTCATGTAACCTACAGACATCTAGTCATGTAACCTATAGACATCTAGTCATGTAACCTATAGACATCTAGTCATGTAACCTATAGACATGTAACCTATAGACATCTAGTCATGTAACCTATAGACATCTAGCCGTGTAACCTATAGACATCTAGCTATGTAACCTATAGACATGTAACCTATAGTCATCTAGTCATGTAACCTATAGACATCTAGTCATGTAACCTACAGACATCTAGTCATGTAACCTATAGACATCTAGTCATGTAACCTATAGACATCTAGCCGTGTAACCTATAGACATGTAACCTATAGACATCTAGTCATGTAACCTATAGACATCTAGCCGTGTAACCTATAGACATCTAGCTATGTAACCTATAGACATCTAGTCATGTAACCTATAGACATCTAGCTATGTAACCTATAGACATCTAGTCATGTAACCTACAGACATCTAGCTATGTAACCTATAGACATCTAGTCATGTAACCTATAGACATCTAGTCATGTAACCTATAGACATCTAGTCATGTAACCTATAGACATCTAGTCATGTAACCTATAGACATGTAACCTATAGACATCTAGTCATGTAACCTATAGACATCTAGTCATGTAACCTATAGTCATGTAACCTATAGACATCTAGTCATGTAACCTATAGACATGTAACCTATAGACATCTAGCTATGTAACCTATAGACATCTAGTCATGTAACCTATAGACATCTAGTCATGTAACCTATAGACATCTAGTCATGTAACCTATAGACATCTAGTCATGTAACCTATAGACATCTAGTCATGTAACCTATAGACATCTAGTCATGTAACCTATAGACATCTAGTCATGTAACCTATAGACATCTAGTCATGTAACCTATAGACATGTAACCTATAGACATCTAGTCATGTAACCTATAGACATCTAGTCATGTAACCTATAGTCATGTAACCTATAGACATCTAGTCATGTAACCTATAGACATCTAGCCATCTAACCTATAGACATGACAATAACTGTCTATAGGCCCTTATATTTCTAACAAGAAACAAACTTACATGTTTTAACGAAGTGTTACAGAAAATTATAAACGTATATAAAAACACAATTAAAAAGTCAAAGGTGCTAAGGATGGTGAATTTCTAGTTCCTTTTGCAAAGCCTTCAATTTAACCCATTTGATGTAATCCTGCTACCAATGACTTCATCCTTTTACAGGGCTGTTGCACCTTTTCCTGAAATCACTACCACATCTCTATACCAGGCAACGTGTTCTCTGGCTAAACTACAGCCCGTTAATCAATCATGATTGACAACAGGCTTCTTGTTAAATCAATCGCTTTGCATTGAGCAGTAGCTGTCTTTCCTCAGAATTAACAAGTCCTTTCTCATCCTCGTAGTAAACAGTTCAACTCCGTATTCGCAAAGCGTTCCAGAGTATTACTGATCTAGGATCAGGTCCCCTGTCCCTTCAAAGCGTTCCAGAGTATTACTGATCTAGGATCAGGTCTCCCTGTCCCTTCAAAGGGTCTCAGAGTATTACTGATCTAGGAACAGTGGGGTTAACTGGTCTAGGAACAGTAGGTTAACTGGTCTAGGAACAGTAGGTTAACTGGTCTAGGAACAGTGGGTTAACTGGTCTAGGAACAGTAGGTTAACTGGTCTAGGAACAGTGGGTTAACAGGTCTAGGAACAGTGGGTTAACTGGTCTAGGAACAGTGGGTTAACTGGTCTAGGAACAGTGGGTTAACTGGTCTAGGAACAGTGGGTTAACTGGTCTAGGAACAGTAGGTTAACTGGTCTAGGAACAGTGGGTTAACTGGTCTAGGAACAGTGGGTTAACTGGTCTAGGAACAGTGGGTTAACTGGTCTAGGAACAGTGGGTTAACTGGCCTAGGAACAGTGGGTTAACTGGTCTAGGAACAGTGGGTTAACTGGTCTAGGAACAGTGGGTTAACTGGTCTAGGAACAGTAGGTTAACTGGTCTAGGAACAGTAGGTTAACTGGTCTAGGAACAGTGGGTTAACTGGTCTAGGAACAGTGGGTTAACTGGTCTAGGAACAGTGGGTTAACTGGTCTAGGAACAGTGGGTTAACTGGTCTAGGAACAGTGGGTTAACTGGTCTAGGAACAGTGGGTTAACTGGTCTAGGAACAGTGGGTTAACTGGTCTAGGAACAGTGGGTTAACTGGTCTAGGAACAGTGGGTTAACTGGTCTAGGAACAGTAGGTTAACTGGTCTAGGAACAGTGGGTTAACTGGTCTAGGAACAGTGGGTTAACTGGTCTAGGAACAGTGGGTTAACTGGTCTAGGAACAGTAGGTTAACTGGTCTAGGAACAGTAGGTTAACTGGTCTAGGAACAGTGGGTTAACTGGTCTAGGAACAGTGGGTTAACTGGTCTAGGAACAGTGGGTTAACTGGTCTAGGAACAGTGGGTTAACTGGTCTAGGAACAGTGGGTTAACTGGTCTAGGAACAGTGGGTTAACTGGTCTAGGAACAGTGGGTTAACTGGTCTAGGAACAGTGGGTTAACTGGTCTAGGAACAGTGGGTTAACTGCCTTGTTCAGGGGCAGAACAAACCGATTTTTACCTTGTCAGCTCGGGGATTCAATTTAGCAACCTTTCGGTTACAAGTCCAACACTCTAACCACTAGGCTACATGCTGATGCGCATGACCAGAACATGTGTTGGTATAGAAGGACAATCCCTGGGGTTGAATGCAGTGGAAGCTTCAGCGCAGAACAAAACGATGAGGTGGGTGACTCGTTAGCCTTCCCTTCCACATACCACACCACAGAGAATGACACTGCGGCACAAGAAGGCCGTTATTAATGTGTCCCTGCACTGTCTCTAACCTGCAGCTTGTGTATGGATGGAATATCACAAGAGGACGCCGTGCCAGACATCTCCAAGGGTATTTCTGGTCGTCGCCCCTTTTTAGATCCTGCAAGTCTTTTCCCGACACAATTTGGATAAATGTTGAGACGAAAAGACATTATGGTTAATGAGGACATATACAGTCATGTCAATTTAGAGGCTCTTCTGTACGGTGGGGGGGGGGGGGTTTAGCGGTAGTCCTGTAGTATTGTATGTATAATTCTGAGGCTTTTTGGTCTTCAGCTGAACATAAACCGAGCAGAAGAATAAGCATAATGTCCGCACTTTTAAAAGACAGAGAGCGGTTTTGATCTGTCTTTATTTATATATAAATATAATTTATATATTTTCTCATCTCTTCCGACGGAACCATTATTTTCACGATCTGCACCGTGTCAAACCCTCAATCCCCTAAAAGCCATTGACATGACAAATTACATTTGTTAGATAACTCATCACTTGCTAAAACAAACAAGGTCTGATTTTAGCCATGTTTATTCTATATGTGATAATAACTAAAGAGACAAATGGACAGTACTTAATGGATAGCGATGTTCTCCCTACGCAACCAAGAGATCTAATCATCAAGTCTCCTCTCTAAAAGGTTCAACGTTAGGATAACATTTATCCTAAACTACCACCTCGCTCCAGAAATCACCCCTGTGTTTACACTGGTGCTAATCCAGAGCTTCCTCTAAGACAACGCTGACAATAACACACACACACACACACACACACACACACACACACACACACACACACACACACACACACACACACACACACACACACACACACACACACACACACACACACACACACACACACCACACACACACACACACACACACCCTCTACCAACATCACCCCATCACCCCAAGCTACCTCCCAGAGCCCTAGGCCTCTTTTCCACTTGTAAGAGGCAAATCAAATTTGATTGGTCACATAACACATGGTTAACAGATGTTAATTACGAGAGTAGCAAAAATGCTTGTGCTTCTAGTTCTGACAGTGCAGTAATAGCAAACAAGTAATCAACAATTTCACAACAACTATCGAATACACACAAATCTAAAGGGATGGAATAAGAATATGTACATATAAAATATGGATGAGCGATGGCCGAGCGGCATAGGCAAGATGCAGTAGATGGTTTAAAATACATTACATACATATGAGATGAGTAATGCAAGATATGTAAACATCATTAAAGTGTCATTAATTAAAGTGACTAGTGATCCATTTATTAAAGTGGCCAATGATTCGAGTCTGTATGTAGGCAGCTGCCTCACTGTGTTAGTGATGGTTGTTTAACAGTCTGATGGCCTTGAGATAGAAGTTGTTTTTCAGTCTCTCGGTCCCTGCTTTGATGCACCTGTATTGACCTCGCCTTGTGGATGATAGCGGGGTGAACAGGCAGTGGCTCGGGTGGTTGTTGTCCTTGATGATCTTTATGGCCTTCCTGTGACATCGGGTGGTGTAGGTGTCCTGGAGGGCAGGTAGTTTGCCCCCGGTGATGCGTTGTGCAGACCTCACTACCCTCTGGAGAGCCTTACGTTTGTGGGCGGAGCAGTTGCCGTACCAGGCGGTGATACAGCCCGACAGGATGCTCTCAATTGTGCATCTGTAAAAGTTTGTGAGAGTTTTAGCTGACAAGCCAGATTTCTTCAGCCTCCTGAGGTTGACGAGGCGCTGCTGCGCCTTCTTCACGATGCTGTCTGTGTGGGTGGACCTTTTCAGTTTGTCCGCGATGTGTACTCCGAGGTACTTAAAACTTTCCACTTTCTCCACTACTGTCCCATCAATGTGGATAGGGGGGTGCTCCCTCTGCTGTTTCCTGAAGTCCACGACCATCTCCTTTGTTTTGTTGACGTTGAGTGGGAGGTTGTTTTCCTGACACCACACTCCGAGTGCCCTCACCTCCTCCCTGTAGGCTATCTCGTCGTAGATAGTTATCAAGCCCACTACTGTTGTGTGATATGATCCTTGGCTAGTCGCTCAAGCACTTCATGACGACAGAAGTGAATGCTACGGAGCGATAGTAATTTAGTTCAGTTATCTATGCCTTCTTGGGTACAGGAACAATGGTGGCCATCTTGAAGCATGTGGGGACAGCATCCTGTGATAGGGAGCGATTGAAAATGTTCATAAACACACCAGCCAACTGGTCTGCGCATGCTCTGATGATGCGGCTACTGATGCCATATGGGCCAGCAGCTTTGCGAGGGTTAGCATATTTAAATGTCTTACTCACGTTGGCCACGGAGAAGGAGAGGGTGACCCGCAGTCCTTGGTAGCGGGCCGCATCAGTGGCACTGTATTATCCTCAAAGCGGGCAAAGAAGGTGTTTAGTTTGTCTGGAAGCAAGACGTCGGTATTTGTGACGTGGCTGGTTTTCTTTTCTTAGTCTGTAATTTCCTGTAGACCCTGCCACATAGGTCTCGTGTCTGAGCCGTTGAATTGTGACTCCACTTTGTCCCTATACCGACATTTTGTTTGTTTGATTACCTTGCGGAGGGAATAAATGCATGTTGTATTCCCAGTCATCTTTCCCATGGTTAAATGCGGTGGGTCGCGCTTTCAGTGTTGCATGAATCTATCCACGGTTTCTGGTTAAGGTTTTAATAGTCACAGTGGGTACAACATCTCTTATACACTTCCTTATAAACTCAGTTACCGAATCAGCGTATAAATCAATGTTATTCACTGAGGCTGCCCAGAACATTTCCCAGTCCGCTTGATCAAAACAATCTTGAAGCGTGGATTCTGATTGGTCAGACCAGCGTTGAATGGTTCTTGACCAGGGTACATCCTGTTTGAGTTTCTGCTTATAGGACAGTAGGAGCAAAATGGAGTCGTGGTTGGATTTGCCAAAGGGAAGGCGAGGGAGGGCCTTGTATGCATTGCGTAAGTTAGAGTAGCAGTGATCCAGTGTTTTGACCGTGTGAGTGCTACAATCAATATGCTGATAGAATTTAGGTAGCCTTGTTGTCAAATTTGCTTAGTTAAAATCCCCAGTTACAATAAATGCAGCCTCAGGATATATGGTTTCCAGTTAACATAGAGTCCAGTGAAGTTCCTTGAGGGCCATCGTGGTACTTGAAGGGGGATACTGACTGTTACTTTTGAATTTGACCCCCCCTTTGTTCAGGGACACATTATTCAATTTCTGTTAGTCACATGTCTGTGGAACTTGTTCAGGTTATGTCTCAGTTGTTGAATTTTATGTTCATACAAATACTTGCACATGTTAAGTTTGCTGACAATAAACGC
Source organism: Oncorhynchus clarkii lewisi (assembly GCF_045791955.1). NCBI lineage: Eukaryota > Metazoa > Chordata > Actinopteri > Salmoniformes > Salmonidae > Oncorhynchus > Oncorhynchus clarkii. The sequence goes on along the minus strand of NC_092176.1, from coordinate 44,168,253 downwards.
AGTTGACAGTGAGAGGACGTATCTTTTTTTGCTGAGTTTATTTTATCAGAGAAATTGCTGTATAAAATCAGAGATTGATTCAAGGCCTGAGTGGTCGAGATGTTGTCACCATTAATTCTATTGGGAGCACAGAATGTAGTTTGCAGAGTTTCTATTCAGCATGTAATGCATTTTGTTTTTCATTTCCTGAGCTCAGAGACAGTGGATGTGCGATTGTGCATATGTAATATTTTCCTATATGGGCAATTTTACAGAAATGGTGCAAATTGCAGTCCCACCATAAAAAACTATTGAAAAAATAAACTAAAAACAGTTTAGTCTCCAATTTACCACACTTATTTACAATGCTTTCGGAATGAACCCTTTGAATTTTCCCACATTGTTTTGTTATTTCATAACTTCTGAATGTTCTCCTACATCAGCAGTCCAGGAAGACTAGTGGACACCAAGATGCTAATGGGAATTAAAGAGTGAAGACGCTTTGTGAATATGGATGAAATATACATATAATCCTACTGAAGGACTCTTACTTTAATACCATTGAAACATAAATATAGTCCTACTTCAAGTTTAATGTTTTATTACCATTGTAAGATAAATATAAGATAAATAATAATAGACAACTTCTGCTCTAATGACTAGACTCCTAGACTCCAACCAGCTAGAGTTTTAAAAAAAATGGTCTGCTCGCCTGGCCTGTTGAGAAATGGAAAAACATATGACGCTTGAGGAGTGTTCAGTATTTTCAGGGAAGCCATTTGATTAGATGTTCAGGGGTCTTATGGTTTGGGGGTAGAAGCTGTTAAGAAGCCTTTTCGATGTAGACTTGGCACTCCGGTACAACATGCCATGCAGTAGCAGAGGGAACAGTCCATGACTAGGGTGGCTAGAGTCTTTGGCAATTTTTAGGGCCTTCCTCTGACACCGCCTGGTATAGAGATCCTGGATGGCAGGAAGCTTGGCCCCAGTAATGTACTGGGCCATACGCACTACCCTCTTTAGTGCCTTGCGGTCGGAGGCCGAGCAGTTGCCATACCAGGTAGTGATGCAATCACTGCAATCATGCTCTCGATGGTGCAGCTGTAGAACGTTTTTGGGATCTGAGGATCCATGCCAAATCATTTCAGTCTCCTGAGGGGGAATAGACGTTGTCGTGCCCTCTTCACAACTGTCTTGGTCTGTTTGGACCATGATAGTTTGTTGGTGATGTGGACACCAAGGAACTTGAAGCTCTCAACCTGCTCCACTACAGCCCCGTCGATGAGACTGGGGGCGTGCTAGGACCTCCTTTTCCTGTAGTCCACAATCATCTCCTTTGTCTTGATCACGTTGAGGGAGAGGTTGTTATCCTGGCACCACACAGCCAGGTCTCTGACCTCCTCCTTATAGGCTGTCGCATTGTTGTCGGTGATCAGGCCTACCACTGTTGTGTCATTGGCAAACTTAATGATGGTGTTGGAGTCGTGCTTTGCCATGCAGTCGTGGGTGAACAGGGCATACCGGAGGGGACTGAGCACACAACCCTGAGGGGCCCCTGTGTTGAAGATCAGTGTGGCAGCTGGGTTGTTACTACACTTACCGCCTGTGGGTAGCCTGTCAGGAAGACCAGGATCCAGTTGCAGAGGCAGGTGTTTAGTCCCAGGGTCCTTAGCTTGGTGATGCTTGGAGGGCAGTATGGTGTTGAACTTTGGCTGGTCAATGAATAGCATTCTCACGTAGGTGTATTAAAATAGAACACCTCTGATTAATCCTGTGTGAAGACAGAACATCTCTGATTAATCCTGTGTGAAGACAGAACATCTCTGATTAATCCTGTGTGAAGACAGAACATCTCTGATTAATCCTGTGTGAAGACAGAACATCTCTGATTAATCCTGAGTGAAGACAGAGAGTCATTTAGAATTCTTACTCCCTCATATATCTTTCTTGTCAGGAGTGCACAGTGACATATTGCAGGAGACATCTAGCTAGTGGAACGCAAACAGGGGTCCTCTCTCAACCTGCCGGAGGGATTGTGGTCCACTACTTTCAACGGCTCTGCTTGATCCCTGGCCCCCTCTCTACTCAGAGCTAACGTAAACATTGCAGAGTAAGGCGAATAAGGCTAAGGGGAGCATTCAGCAATGTGTGCGTCACAAATGACACCCTATTTCGTATATATGGGCCCTCGTCAAATGTTTTGCACTAAATAGGGAATAGGGTGCCATTTGGGAAGCATTGAGTGATTTCAACTGGACGCCCCTGTGGAAGTTTTCCACTAGGAGAACCAGAAACAAGTCATCCTCTATTTTGGATGTGTCCCAAATGGCACCCTATTCTCTAAAAAGTGGCATCCCCAAATGGACTATGCATGCACCCTGTGGGTTCTGGTCAAAAGTAGTGCACTATTTGTTTATTTACGAGTTCTCTAGGATCTCCTAGAGTAGCAGACACTCTTCCGGGGTCCACAAAAAACTAGAGTTCATACACTGATAGACAAGAACAGTCAAACATATGATAATTACAAGGATATACGAACTATGCAACTAAAAATGACCTGTGTGATATAGTATGATGGAGTGTGATAGAGTGAGCCTGTGTGTTAGACAAAAATCAGTTAACCACCTAACTGAGGAACTCAATTTAGCCTTGCGCAATACCCTAGATGCAGTTGCACCCCTAAAAACTAAAAACATTTCTCATAAGAAACTAGCTCCCTGGTACACAGAAAATACCCGAGCTCTGAAGCAAGCTTCCAGAAAATTGGAACGGAAATGGCGCCACACCAACCTGGAAGTCTTCCGACTAGCTTGGAAAGACAGTACTGTGCAGTATCGAAGAGCCCTCACTGCTGCTCTTTGGAAAAGTGGGTGGGGTTATATCCTTCCTGTTTGGCCCTGTCCTGGGGTATCATCGGATGGGGCCACAGTGTCTCCTGACCCCTCCTGTCTCAACCTCAAGTATTTATGCTGCAGTAGTTTATGTGTCGGGGGCTTGGGTCAGTTTGTTATATCTGGAGTACTTCTCCTGTCTTATCCGGTGTCCTGTGTGAATTTAAGTATGCTCTCTCTAATTCTCTCTTTCTCTCTTTTTTTTCTCTCTCTCGGAGGACCTGAGCCCTTGGACCATGCCTCAGGACTACCTGGCCTGATGACTCCTTGCTGTCCCCAGTCCACCTGGCCGTGCTGCTGCTCCAGTTTCAACTGTTCTGCCTTATTATTATTGGACCATGCTGGTCATTTATGAACATTTGAACATCTTGGCCATGTTTTGTTATAATCTCCACCCTGCACAGCCAGAAGAGGACTGGCCACCCCTCATAGCCTGGTTCCTCTCTAGGTTTCGTCCTAGGTTTTGGCCTTTCTAGGGAGCTTTTCCTAGCCACCGTGCTTCTTCGCCTGCATTGCTTGCTGTTTGGGGTTTTAGGCTTGGTTTCTGTACAGCACTTTGAGATATCAGCTGATGTAAGAAGGGCTTCATAAATACATCTGATTTGATTTGATTTAGAGTGTGACAGTGTGTGATAGAGTGTGTTAGAGTGTGACAGCGTGTGATAGAGTGTGTTAGAGTGTGATAGAGCGTGATAGACTGTGTTAGAGTGTGACAGCGTGTCATAGAGTGTGTCGGAGTGTGATAGAGTGTGTTAGAGTGTGTTAGAGTGTGTTAGAGTGATAGAGCGTGATAGAGTGTGATAGAGCGTGATAGAGTGTGATAGAGTGTGTTAGAGTGTCATAGAGTGTGTTAGAGTGTTAGAGTGTCATAGTGTGTGTCAGAGTGTGATAGAGTGTGTTAGAGTGTCATAGAGTGTGTCGGAGTGTGATAGAGTGTCTTAGAGTGTCATAGAGTGTGATAGAGTGTGTTACAGTGTGATAGTGTGATTTTAATTTTGTGTTTAACCTTTATTTAACTAGGCAAGTCTATTTAGAACAAATTCAGATTTATAATGAAGGACGACGCTGGGCCAATTTTGCGCCGCCCTATGGGAAATCATGACCGGTTGTGATACAGCCTGGATTCGAACCAGGGTTTCTGTAGTGACGCCTCAAGGGGTAAACGGGGTAGGCTCGATCCTATTCGCCAATCAGGGGTGTGTATGTAATTGTATTCAAATTTGTATCAACACGCCCACATGATCACACTGAGCATTTCAATGGTGAAATGAGTGTCGGTGACATTCAAAAGGTACTTCCACTCAATTCATGAGAAAGAATTACCCAAGGAGATTTGCTGAATTTAATCCACGATCGTAAAAATACAAAAAGCTGACAGTTCAAGGTGCTAAAATTAAACCACCGTTTTGTTATGTTACGTCTAGTCTATGAGACCACATTGAAAACCTAGACCCTAACCAGAGAATGGGGCTGGGGGGGGGCGGCGTTGCCTGAGGGCAGGATGGTTCCTACCAGGAGGGATGTGTTATTTTCAGACCAGGTTCCATGGAACATAAAAGGCTCTTGTTGGTGTTTTCAGATCAGACCATTCTCTGGCTTACCATTCTCTGGTTTACCATTCTTTGGCTTACCAATCTCTGGCTTACCAATCTCAATTTGACCATTCTCTGGCTTACCATTCTCAATTTGACCATTCTCTGGTTTACCATTCTCTGGCTTACCATTCTCAATTTGACCATTCTCTGGCTTACCATTCTCTGGCTTACCATTCTCTGGCTTACCAATCTCAATTTGACCATTCTATGGTTACCATTCTCTGGCTTACCATTCTCAATTTGACCATTCTCTGGCTTACCATTCTCTGGCTTACCATTCTCAATTTGACCATTCTCTGGCTTACCATTCTAAATTTGACCATTCTCTGGTTTACCATTATCTGGCTTACCATTCTCTGGCTTACCATTCTCTGGCTTACCATTCTCTGGCTTACCAATCTCAATTTGACCATTCTCTGGCTTACCATTCTCTGGCATACCATTCTCAATTTGACCATTCTCTGGCTTACCATTCTCTGGTTTACCATTCTCTTGCTTACCATTCTCTGGTTTACCAGTCTCTTGCTTACCATTCTCTGGCTTACCATTCTCTGGTTTACCATTCTTTGGCTTACCAATCTCTGGCTTAGCAATCTCAATTTGACCATTCTCTGGCTTACCATTCTCAATTTGACCATTCTCTGGTTTACCATTCTCTGGCTTACCATTCTCAATTTGACCATTCTCTGGCTTACCATTCTCTGGCTTACCAATCTCAATTTGACCATTCTCTGGCATACCATTCTCTGGCTTACCATTCTCAATTTGACCATTCTCTGGCTTACCATTCTCTGGCTTACCATTCTCTGGCTTACCAATCTCAATTTGACCATTCTCTGGTTACCATTCTCTGGCTTACCATTCTGAATTTGACCATTCTCTGGCTTACCATTCTCAATTTGACCATTCTCTGGTTTACCAATCTCAATTTGACCATTCTCTGGCTTACCATTCTCTGGCATACCATTCTCAATTTAACCATTCTCTGGCTTACCATTCTCTGGTTTACCATTCTCTTGCTTACCATTCTCTGGTTTACCAGTCTCTTGCTTACCATTCTCTGGCTCACCATTCTCTTGCTTACCATTCTCTGGTTTACCAGTCTCTTGCTTACCATTCTCTGGCTTACCATTCTCTATTTTACCATTCTCTACCATTCTCTACTTACTGTTCTCTGTTACCATTTTCTATCTTACCATTCTTTGGTTTACCCTTCCCTGTCTTACCATTCTCTGTCTTACCATTCTCCAGCTTACTGTTCTTTATCTTACCATTCTCCATTTTACCGATCTCTATGTTACCTTTCTCTGGCTTACCATTCTCTGATGTACCATTTTCTATGTAACCATTTTCTAACTTTGCATTTTCTGGCTTGCAAATATCTATATTACCATTCTCTATCTTATTGTTCTCTGTCTTACTGTTCTCTCTCTTACTGTTCTGTATCTTATTGTTCTCTATCTTATTATTCTCTGTCTTACTGTTCTCTCTCTTACTGTTCTGTATCTTATTGTTCTCTATCTTATTGTTCTCTATCTTACTGTTGTCTATCTTACTGTTCTCTCTCTTACTGTTCTCTAATTCAATTCAATTCAATTCATTGGGCTTTATTGGCATGGGAAACATGTGTTAACATTGCCAAAGCTAGTGAGGTAGATAATATATAAAGTGAAAAACAACAAAAATGAACAGTAAACATTAAACATACAGAAGTTTCAAAACTATAAAGACAGCATACTTAAATTCTCTATCTTACTGTTCTCTCTCTTACTGTTCTCTATCTTACTGTTCTCTATCTTACTGTTCTCTCTCTTACTGTTCTCTATCTTACTGTTCTCTCTCGTATTGTTCTCTATCGTATTGTTCTCTGTCTTACTGTTCTCTATCTTATTGTTCTCTGTTACCTTCCAAGTGTCTCAGGTATATAGGTAAAGGGACAACAGAGAAAAGCCAAAGGGAAATCTGTCTACCTATTCACCCCCGTCTGCCCTTGAGGACCTCTTAAAGTCTATTCCAATCTAAGCTTTAAAAAGGAGAGCAAGCAACGCAATAGGAACAGGAAAAGCCAGTCTCCTTGACATTAGCACCACTTGGAAGTTGAATTGTAAAGTGGTTGAAGTCCAGTTTCAGCAATCCGCAGCATTGGAATTAAATGAATTGTGTCCCAAACACCACCCTATTTAATATATAGTGCACAACTTTTGATCAGAGCCCTCTGGGCCCAGTACGGTAGGGAATAGGCGGCCATTTGGAATGCAACCCTATATTATATTGATTAGCATCTATTTATAAATGTGACGTCTCAAGTCTGAGTGGCTCGTAGACTTAATTAAGCATTGTGAAATAACAGACGTGTATTTTTTTGATTGAGTGACTTTCTAAACGGTCATGACATTGGAGAATGATGGAGAAATTACTTTAAATTGATTTGCACATTTTTAAAGGTCCCGTGTAGTCAAAGACGTGATTTTGGAATAATACTGTGAAGGTTGGAAGGTTGGAATAATACTGTGAAATTGTGAAAATTATGATATTAGCCCTTTTAGTGTACTGGTACTGTAAATATATGCAGCCTCAGAAGCAAAGTTCCTGAGATTAGTAATTTGCAAATCTTAGATAATGTTACTATATTATTAGCCATTTCTGAGACTCGACAGCACCTTTGAGACAGCAGTAAGAATAGAATCCAGATGTATTACTCTGACTATTTGTAAAATCGCTCATGGCAGTTGTCGACAAGCATGGAACTGGAGCATGGAAGCATGGAAGCATGGAACTGGAACTAACTATGAGAACTGTTACAGCCCCCTGGAACTAACTATGAGAACTCCTACAGCCACCTGGAACTAACTATGAGAACTGTTACAGCCACCTGGAACTAACTATGAGAACTCCTACAGCCCCCTGGAACTAACTATGAGGACTCCTACAGCCACCTGGAACTAACTATGAGAACTCCTACAGCCCCCTGAAACTAACTATGAGAACTCCTACAGCCACCTGGAACTAACTATGAGAACTCCTACAGCCACCTGGAACTAACTATGAGAACTCCTACAGCCACCTGGAACTAACTATGAGAACTCCTGCAGCCACCTGGAACTAACTATGAGAACTCCTACAGCCACCTGGAATTAACTATGAGAACTGTTACAGCCCCCTGGAACTAACTATGAGAACTCCTGCAGCCACCTGGAACTAACTATGAGAACTCCTACAGCCACCTGGAATTAACTATGAGAACTGTTACAGCCCCCTGGAACTAACTATGAGAACTCCTACAGCCCCCTGGAACTAACTATGAGAACTCCTACAGCCACCTGGAACTAACTATGAGAACTCCTACAGCCACCTGGATCGATGATAAACAAGGGTATGGTTAAAAACAATGAAGCATAAAAGTAAACAAGTCGGGGTGTTGAGCTGATTGGTTGACATACTGTCAAAAGATATATTATATTATTATGTGACTAAATTTAGCAAAAATAATACGAAAAATATATAACCAAAACAAGATAAATGACATACAATCAATGGGCAAAGACCTTGGAGCGCCATAAATAATATTATGGGAATAAAATTCATATCCATATGGGAACCCAATTCATATCCATCCTTCATTGAAGTTGATGGGTCATTTATAACAAAATAAATTGATTTTGCCAATCATTTCAATGACTATTTCACTGGTAAAGTCAAAAGTGAAATGACAACATTGAACAGTGAACCGTCATATTTGTGTTGAAAATCTAATTTTGAAAGAGAACGATTGCCCTTCCTGAATTTGGTCAAGTTTGCGTGGAAGAGGTGGGAACAGTATTATTATCCATCGACAATTAAAAGCCACCAGGTATAAACAGTCTTGATGGGAAACTATTGAGAACGGTAGCAAACTGTATTGCCATCCCTATTTGTCATGTCTTTAACCAAAACCCAAAGGAGTGTGTCCACAGGCATGGAAGGAAGCCTACAAGAGTGTCTCCACAGGCGTGGAAGGAAGCCTACAAGAGTGTGTCCACAGGCGTGGAAGGAAGCCTACAAGAGTGTCTCCACAGGTGTAGAAGGAAGCCTACAAGAGTGTGTCCACAGGCATGGAAGGAAGCCTACAAGAGTGTCTCCACAGGCGTGGAAGGAAGCCTACAAGAGTGTCTCCACAGGTGTAGAAGGAAGCCTACAAGAGTGTGTCCACAGGCATGGAAGGAAGCCTACAAGAGTGTGTCCACAGGCGTGGAAGGAAGCCTACAAGAGTGTGTCCACAGGCATGGAAGGAAGCCTACAAGAGTGTGTCCACAGGCATGGAAGGAAGCCTACAAGAGTGTCTCCACAGGCGTGGAAGGAAGCCTACAAGAGTGTCTCCACAGGTGTAGAAGGAAGCCTACAAGAGTGTGTCCACAAGCATGGAAGGAAGCCTACAAGAGTGTGTCCACAGGCGTGGAAGGAAGCCTACAAGAGTGTGTCCACAGGCATGGAAGGAAGCCTACAAGAGTGTGTCCACAGGCATGGAAGGAAGCCTACAGGAGTGTTTCCACAGGCATGGAAGGAAGCCTACAAGAGTGTTTACACAAGTGTAGAACGAAGCCTACAAGAGTGTGTCCACAGGCATGGAAGGAAGCCTACAAGAGTGTGTCCACAAGTGTAGAAGGAAGCCTACAAGAGTGTGTCCACAGGCGTGGAAGGAAGCCTACAAGAGTGTGTCCACAGGCATGGAAGGAAGCCTACAAGAGTGTGTCCACAGGCGTGGAAGGAAGCCTACAAGAGTGTGTCCACAGGCGTGAAAGGAAGCATATCGGAGTGTGTCCACAGGCGTGGAAGGAAGCGTAAGTCATTCCACAGCCTAAACTGGTAAAGCAGCCGTTGCGGGACGAGGAGGGGTGAGGAGCTCTGACAGCCGCCCAATCAGTTATCTGTTCTTAGGAAACTGATGGAGACAATTGTGTATTGAACAAACTACTGACTTTCAGCATGCATGTAGGAAAAGTCACTCAATGTCTATTGCACTGACTCAGGTGACTGATGATTGGCTAAAATCGATTCCTTAAAAGATTATATTTGGAGCTATTTTGTTCGATTTCAGTGTAGAATTTGATGTTATTAATCATAAATTGTTATTTAGAAAACTCACTTGTTATGGCTTTACATCACAGGCCATCACATGGTTGGATAGTACCTTATCCAATGGAACTCAAGGAGTATTCTTCAAATGGAAGCTTTTTTTTTCTTTCTTACAGATATGTACAGTGCGATGTCTTTCAGAGCAGTTGCCTTGGGCCGTTACTCGTCTCGATTTTTTACAAATGATTTGCTAAAATGACTTTGTATGTTAATGATTGCACAGTCTACACATGAGCACCTACAGCACAGTGAGCTCACTGAGACTCTTAGCAAGGAGTTACAGTCAGTGTCAGAATGAATGGGTCATTTAACAATAAACTGGTCTTAAATACATCTAAAAACCAAAAGCATTGTATTTGGTTCAGAGCGTTCTCGTAGACCTAAACCTCAACTGGAGTTGACTCCTTGGAGTAACATGAGATGGTCAGTTATTATGGTCAAGTCGTATTTTGGTATTTTATTAGGATCCCCATTAGCTGTTGTGAAAGCAGCAGCTACTCTTCCTGGGGTTCCACACAAAACATGAAACATAATACAGAATGACATAATACAGAATGATATAATACAGAACATCAATAGCCAAGAACAGCTCAATGACAGAACTGCACACACTGCTGTTCAATAGTTTGGGGTCACTTAAAAATGTCCTTGTTTTTGGAAGAAAAGCAACTTTTTTTTGTCTATTAAAATAACATCATATTGATCAGAAATACAGTGTAGACATTGTTAATGTTGTAAATGACTATTGTAGCTGGAAACAGTTGATCTTTTAATGGAATATCTACGTAGGCGTACAGAGGCCCATTATCAGCAACCATCACTCCTCTGTTCCAATGGCACGTTGTGTTAGCTAATCCAAGTTTTATAATTTTAAAAGGCTAATTGATCATTAGAAAACCCTTTTGCAATTATGTTAGCACAGCTGAAATCTTTTGTACTGAATAAAGAAGCAATAATAAAGTCTTTAAGCAATATCAAGTTGGTTGCTGATCGTCGCTAGACAGCCATTTTCAAGACGATTTAAGTCAAAACTGTAACAAGGCCACTCAAGAACATTCAATGTCGTATTGGTAAGAAATACAGTGTATATTTGCCATTGTGTTTTAGGTTATTGTCCTACTGAAAGGGGAATTTGTCTCACAGTGTCTGTTGGAACGCAGAATGAACCAGATTTTCCTCTAGGATTTTGACTGTGCTTAGCTCTATTCCATTTATTTTTATCCTGAAAAACTCCTTAGTCCTTGCCGATGACAAGCAAACCCATATGAAAATGTGAAGAGTGGTAATCAGTGATGTGTTGGATTTGGGACATAAAGTTCATTTCTTTGCCACATTTCTGGCAGTTATACTTTAGTGCCTTATTGCAAACAAATGCATATTTTGGAATATTTTTATTCTGCACAGGCTTCCTTATTTTCACTTTGTTATTTAGGTTAGTATTGTGGAGTAACTAAAATGTTGTTGATCCATCCTCAGTTTTCTCCTAACACAGCCATTAAACTCTGTAACTGTTTTTAAAGTCACCATTGGCCTCATGATGAAATCGCTGAGAGGTTTCCTTCCTCTCAGGCAACTGAGTTAGGAATGAACTCCAGTATCTTCGTAGTGACTGGACTATTGATACACCTTCCAATGTGTAATTAACCATTTTATAGTCCCAATACTTTTAATGTGATCACAATATAATAGCCATATCTAGGAAAACCAAAGTTCCAAAAGGCTGGGCCTAAAATAGGATATAAGAGGTCATACGAGAAGTTTTGTAAGGATTCATAAGTATGTTGATGATGTAAAGAATATTTGCTGGTCTGTGGTGTGTAGTGAGCAGCAACCAGGCAATGGCCACATTTATGAAATCGCTAAGTCCAGTTACTAATAAGCACGCACCCATTAAAAGCATTCAACCATTTGTTTTTTCAATTTTAGCCTAAAATGACATACCCAAATCTAACTGCCTGCAGCTCAGAACCTGAAGTAAGGATATGCATATTCTTGATACCATTTGAAAGGAAACGTTTGTAGAAATGTGAAATTGATGTAGGATAAACTGACACATTGGATCTGGTAAAATACAAATAAAAAAACATGTTTTTCTGCTGTTTTTTTGTACCATCATCTTTGAAATGCAAGGGAAAGGCCATAATGTATTATTCCAGCCCAGATGCAATTCAGAGTTTGGCCACTAGATGGCAGCAGTGTATGTGCAAAGTTTTAGACTGATCAAATGAACCATTGAACCATATGTTCAAAATGTTGTATTAAGACTGCCCAAATGTGCCTAATTGGTTTATTAATACAGTTTCAAGTTCATAATTGTTCACTCTCAAACAATAGCATGGTATTCTTTCACTGTAATAGTAACTGTGAATTGGACAGTGCGGTTAGATTAACAAGAATTTAAGCTTTCTGTCCATATCAGATATGTCTATGTCAAATGTCAAATAAGTCTCGCTCAACTGATTGGCAAACGCACTGCACATTAAGAAATCATGTGGCTAAGCTAAATTTATAATGTACTATACATTGAAACAAAGATATACAGTATGATATAAAGAATGATAGTAAAAAGCTTTGGAGCACATAAAATGTCATTTTGGGGAAAAAAGCCAACTCGGCTCCATCATATATTGAATCAGATGGCTCATTTATCACAAAACCCACTGATATTGCCAAAGAGGTGTTAGGTGTTCAGGAGTCTTATGGCTTTGGGGTAGAAGCTGTTTAGAAACTTATTGGACCTAGACTTGGCGCTCCTGTACCGCTTGCCGTGCGGCAGCAGAGAGAACAGTCCATGACTAGGGTGGCTGTAGTCTTTGACAATTTTAGGGCCTTCCTCTGACATCGCCTGGTATAGAGGTCCTGGATGGCAGAAGCTTGGCCCCAGTGATGTACTGGGCCATTCGCGGTACCCTCTGTAATGCCTTGTGGTCGGAGGCCGAGAAGTTGCCATACCAGGCAGTGATGCAACCAGATGCTCTCGATGGTGCAGCTGTAGAATGTTTTGAGGATCTGAGGACCCATGCCAGATCTTTTCAGTCTTCTGAGGGGGAATAGGTTTTGTCGTGTCCTCTTCATGACTGTCTTGGTGTGTTTGGACCATGTTAGTTTGTTGGTGATGTGGACACCAATGAACTTGAATCTCTCAACAATCTCTACTGCAGCCCTGTTGATGAGAATGGGGAGCTGCTCGGTCCTCTTTTTCCTGTAGTCCACAATCATCTACTTTGTCTCGATCACGTTGAGGGAGAAGTTGTTGTCCTGGCACCACACAGCCAGGACTCTGACCTCCTCCCTATAGGCTGTCTCGTCATTGTCGGTAATCAGGCCTACCTCTGTTGTGTCATTGGAAAACTTAATGATGGTGTTGGAGTCGTGCCTGGCCGTGCAGTCTTGAGTGAACAGGGAGTACAGGAGGGGACTGACCACACACCCCTGAGGGGCCCCTGTGTTGAGGATCAGCGTAATGAATAATGTGGAAATTTAGCAAGTTGAGGTGACTAAACTGCTTTGGAGTAACCCTGGATTGTAAACTGTCATGGTCAAAACATATAGATACAACAGTAGCTAAGATGGGGAGAAGTCTGTCCATAATAAATTGCTGCTCTACCTTCTTAACAACACTATCAAAGAGGCAGTTTCTACAGGCTCCGGTTTAGTCGCACCTGGACTACTGTTGTGGTCAGGTGCCACAAAGAGGGACTTGGGAAAATTGCAGTTGGCTCAGGACAGGGCAGCACGGCTGGCCCTTAACAGGACACGGAGAGCAAACATTAATGACAAGCATGTCAGTCTCTCATGTCTCAAAGTGGAAGAGAGATTGACTTCCTCATTACTTGTTTTTGTAAGAGATGTTGACAAGCTGAAGGTACCGAGGTGTCTGTTTAAAATACTAGCACACAGCTCGGACACCCATGCATACCCCACAAGACATGCCACAAGAGGTCTCTTCACAGTCCAAAAGTCCAGAACAGACTATGGGAGGTGCACAGTACTACATAGAACCATGACTACATGGAACTCTATTCCACATCAAGTAACTGACTAAAGCAGTAGAATCAGATTTAAAAAACAGGTAAAAATACACCTTATGGAACAGCAGGGACTGTGAAGCAACACAAACTTAGGCACAGACACATGCATACACACACATGATAAAATATGCACTGTAGTGCACAAGTACACATGGATCTCTCGTTGTATATATGTGGTGGATTATGGGCCTGAGGGCACACACTTTGTGTTTTGTGAATTCTGTAATGAATGTATTGTAATGTTTTAAAAATTGTATAAGAGTCTTAATTTTGTCGGACCCCAGTAAAAGTAGCTGCTGCCTTGGCAGGAACTAATGGGGATCCATAATAAACCCCAGAAAGAGTAGCTGCTGCCTTGGCAGGAACTAATGGGGATCCACATTAAACCCTAGGAAGAGTAGCTGCTGCCTTGGCAGGAACTAATGGGGATCCATAATAAACCCCAGGAAGAGTAGCTGCTGCTTTGGCAGGAACTAATGGGGATCCATAATAAACCCCAGAAAGAGTAGCTGCTGCCTTGGCAGGAACTAATGGGGATCCATAATAAACCCCAGGAAGAGTAGCTGCTGACTTAGCAGGAACTAATGGGGATCCATAATAAACCCCAGGAAGAGTAGCTGCTGCCTTGGCAGGAACTAATGGGGATCCATAATAAACCCCAGGAAGAGTAGCTGCTGCTTTGGCAGGGACTAATGGGGATCCATAACAAACCTCAGGAAGAGTAGCTGCTGCCTTGGCAGGAACTAATGGGGATCCATAATAAACCCCTGGAAGAGTAGCTCCTGATTTGGCAGGAACTAATGGGGATCCATAATAAACCTCTGGAAGAGTAGCTGCTGCTTTGGCAGGGACTAATGGGGATCCATAATAAACCCCAGGAAGAGTAGCTGCTGCTTTGGCAGGGACTAATGGGGATCCATAATAAACCCCAGGAAGAGTAGCTGCTGCCTTGGCAGGATCTAATGGGGATCCATAATAAACCCCAGGAAGAGTAGCTGCTTCCTTGGCAGGAACTAATGGGGATCCATAATAAACCCCAGGAAGAGAAGCTGCTGCCTTGGCAGGAACTAATGCAGATCCATAATAAACCCCAGGAAGAGTAGCTGCTGCCTTGGCAGGAACTAATGGGGATCCATAATAAACCCCAGGAAGAGTAGCTGCTGCCTTGTCAGGAACTAATGGAGATCCATAATACACCCCAGGAAGAGTAGCTGCTGTCTTGGTAGGAACGAATGGGGATCCATAATAAACCCCAGAAAGAGTAGTCTCCTAGTGTTGGCTACATAGATGCATCTGTAAACACACACACACATTGTCACTGTTCTAGTACCAATGGCAGATAGGATTGGTGAAATCTGACATACAAACATATACTATGAGGCGGGAGGGGATGTCTTTGCCAGCGCCCCATTGGCATGGCAACGAAGATCAGCTCCTGGTCCCCCATCAAAGATACTGGTCGGTCACACACAAACACACCTAC
This sequence comes from Oncorhynchus clarkii lewisi, assembly GCF_045791955.1. Lineage (NCBI taxonomy): Eukaryota > Metazoa > Chordata > Actinopteri > Salmoniformes > Salmonidae > Oncorhynchus > Oncorhynchus clarkii. The sequence continues at coordinate 44,153,162 of NC_092176.1, read as the reverse complement.
ACAGCACTGATTACATGGTTGTGACCATTGGAGACATTTGACCTGTCCCATCTTCACAAGGTCCTTTGCTGTTGTTCTGGGATTGATATGCACTTTTCGCACCAAAGCACGTTCATCTCTAGGAGACAGAACGCAACGCCTTCCTGAGCGGTATGATGGCTGCGTGGTCCCATGGTGTTTATACTTGCGTACTATTGTTTGTAGAGATGAACGTGGTACCCTCAGGTGTTTGGAAATTGCTCCCAAGAATGAACCAAACTTGTGGAAGTCTACAATGTTTTTTCTGAGGTCTTGGCTGATTTCTTTTGATTTTCCCATGATGTCAAGCAAAGAGGCACTGAGTTTGAAGGTAGGCCTTGAAATACATGCACAGGTACACCTCCAATTGACTCGAATGATGTCAATTAAACTATTAGAAGCTTCTAAAGCCATGACATCATTTTCTGGAATTTTCCAAGCTGTTTAAAGGCACAGTCAACTTAGTGTACGTATGTAAACTTCTGACCCACTGGAATTGTGATACAGTGAAATAAGTAATTAATTAAGTAGATGTCTTAACCGACCAGCCAAAACTGTAGTTAATTAACAAAAAAAATGAGTTTTAATTTAGACTTCTGTATTTGTTGCATGTTTGGCGACAAACTGGAAAATCTCTAAAACAACTGCAGGAGGTGATCCTCATAAACAACGTACTTCATAAAATCACAAATAGCGATTAAATATTAATTTACTTTTTGAAAATCTTCCTCTGATTTGCAATCCAAATGGTCCCAGTTACAACATGCATGGCCTTTTTTTGTTAGATAAAATCCTTATTTATATCCCAATTTTAGTAATCGATTTGAGTAATCCACTCGTTCAACATGGAGAGAAAGGAATCCAAAAAGCTACCACTAAACTTTGTTAAAATAAGTCAAACTATGTTTATATTCAATCCTCAGGTATCAAACTCAGAATTCTTCCTCGTTTGGGAAGAAACAAGCCTGAAACCTTGAACAAAGATGATTGACATCTAGTGGAAGCCATAGGAATTGCAATCCGGGAGCTGGATTTAACATTGTCCCTATACGTTCTAATGGAAGAGCATGGGATCTCAAAAAAAACATCTGAATTCTGGTTGGTTTTTCTTTGGATTTTCTCCTACCATATCTATTGTGTTATAGTCTCATACATTATTTTAACAGTTCTACAGACATCAAAGTGTTTTCAATCCAATGCTATCAATTATATGTATATCCTGGCTTCTGGGCCTGAGTAAGAGGCAGTTTACTCTGGATACGGCCCACGTAGCCTACATATCAATACTTACACAGAAACTAGGTCAGATTGGGGAGAGGCGTTGTGCCGTGAGGTGTTGCTTTATCTGTTTTTTGAAACCAGGTTTGCTGTTTATTTGAGCAATATGAGATGGAAGGAAGTTCCATGCAGTAATTGCTCTATTTAATACTGTACTCTACTACTTGTATCTGCTTGGCTGGGTACTACTAGTTCATCACACTGGGTATTTTTTAATACAACTTTTCACATAACACACATTACCATTGTTGTTGATGCCATCTGTGTCGTCAGGACAGTAACTCGGGTAATTCTAGGTCGTTAATAGTCGTTATAGTTACCACATCCACAATGTCATAAAGCCTGCCTATTTCCATAATATATCTTCTTAAAAATGTGATTTTAAACCTAACCTTAAATTTAACAGTGACATTTAACCACACTGCTAACCTTATGCCTAAACCTAAATTCAAATTAAGCACATTTTTGATTGTAGATTGACTTTAGCTCCAGATTAGATTTCAGGCCGGTGACACCATTATGGTTTGTTGCTCCTAGTTCACTGTATTAGTCAGACTCAGACATGAGGTAGCTACCACCATAGATGTATTGTCACGTATGTGTGAAGAGACGGACCAAGGCGCAGTAGATGTTGAGTTCCACATAATTATTTCATAAAGTGAAACTTAGCAAAAACAATAAATCAATAAAACTAACAACGAAACGTGACTACGTGGTGCACATGCACACAATAATATCCCACAAACACAGGTGGGAAACATGCTACCTAAATATGATCTCCAATTAGAGACAACGATTACCAGCTGCCTCTAATTGGGAATCATACAATTCACCAACATAGAAATAATAAACTAGAACCCCACATAGATATAATAAACTAGAATACCCCCCAGTCACGCCCTGACCTAGTACACCATAGAGTAACAAAGGCTCTCTATGGTCAGGGCGTGACAGTATGCCCCCCAAAGGTGCGGACTCCGGCCCTAAAACCTGAAACCAAATGGGGAGGGTAAGGGGGGTGATTAGTGTCGGTGGCGGCTCCGGTGCGGGTCGTAACTCACCCCCCCCCCAGACCCCGGATCCGACTATGGCGGTGGGCTGAACGACGTGCTGGGCATCGGCGGAGAGAAGGGCTCCGGCCCTGGAACTGGGTTGAACGCTGTGCCCGGACTGGGCACCGGCGCAGAGGTAGGCTCCGCCCTTGGAGCTGGGCTGGTCGCCGTGCCTGTACTAGTCACCGGTGTAGAGGAAGGCTCCGGCCTTGGAGCGGGACTGGAATCACAGGAGGTTCCGGACTGTGGACTGTTGTAGGAGGTTCCGGACTGTGGACCGTCGCAGGAGGTTCCGGACTGTGGACCGTTGCAGGAGGTTCTGGACTGTGGACCGTCGCAGGAGGTTCCGGACTGTGGACCGTCGCAGGAGGTTCCCGGGCTGTGAACTGTAGCCGGATGCTCTGAACTGGGAACTGTAGCCGGAAGCTCTGAACTGGGAACTGTCGCCGGAAGATAGGGACTTGGGACCGTCGCTGGAAGCTCTGGACTTGGGACCGTCGCCGGAAGCTCTGGACAGGGAACCGTCGCCAGAAGCTCTGGACTGGGGAGCGAACTGGAGGCCTGGTGAGTACAGCTGGCATCAATTGTACCGGAACGATGACACACTTCGCACGACAAGTGCAAGGAGCTGACACAGGACGTACTGGGCAGTGGAGGCGCACTGGAGACCTGGTGAGTGGAGCCAGCACAGATATGACCAGACTGATAGCACACTCCTCAGGACGAGTACGGAGAGCTGACTCAGGTGTCATTAAACTGATAATACGCTCCTTAGGGAAAATGTCGTGCATCCTCCAGCTCAACAACTCTCTCCGTTCTTTCTCCTCCAATATCTCCATCCACTCACTGACGGTCTCTGTCTCTCTTCATTCACTCTCCTCCAGTTTCTCCCTCTTCTCCCAGACTGGCTCTGGTTCACTCCTCGGCTCCGCCGACAGCTCCATGTCCCCCCCCCCCCCCCCCAAAAATAAATTATTGGGGTTTCTGTGGCCTTGGTCTCTGGTGTCGTCACTGTCCTTCCATGCTCCTTGGTGACTCCCTCCAAGGAATGGGTTCGTGTCCTCTCATGTCCTCCCAAGTCCAAAACTTCCTTAACTCCTTTTCACGCTGCTTTATCCTATGTTGGTGGGATATTCTGTCACGTATGTGTGGAGAGACGGACCAAGGCGCAGTAGATGTTGAGTTCCACATCATTATTTCATAAAGTGAAACTTAGCAAAAACAATAAATCAATAAACTAACAACGAAACGTGACTACGTGGTGCACATGCACAAAACACAAAATAATATCCCACAAACACAGGTGGGAAAAATGCCACCTAAATATGATTAGAGACAACGATTACCAGCTGCCTCTAATTGGGAATCATACAAATCACCAACATAGAAATAATAAACTAGAACCCCACATAGAAATAATAAACTAGAATACCCCCCAGTCACGCCCTGACCTACTACACCAATGAGAAACAAAGGCTCTCTATGGTCAGGGTGTGACATGTATACATGATTTAGTTTTGCTCTAGACAATACAGAATACTACAAAATAACTTGCAAATTGTACTTGTAGGCTAATGTTAGCTAGCCTGTGTCTATCTAACCTGGCTTGGCAACATGATCAAATTATAACGTTACATGACTAGCAGCCTGTAGACAATACACAATAAACTTGTATTGGCTACGACCTAATTAAGTTGTAATAAGGTAGCTAGTTAACGATAGCTAAAAATTTTTAGCTAGCCTGCTTCGCTAGCTACCGTTAGTTAGTCTGGCTCACTTCATCAAAAGATTGCTACCTACACACCCAGCAATAACTTTATTGACCATCGTTAGCTAAAATATACCAGAGAGGTCATTATATTCCAGTTTATCTGGTTATACTCGCAACTACTGGTCATTGTACATCAAGCGACACCACAAGCTCGCGTTACTGTTGCTGACTTGGGGACTGACGAACTCCAATCACCTATTCCGCATACTAGGGTCCTTTGGCAGGGCATGGCATGAACTTTGGAGGTCAAAGGTCAATCTCTATAGTGCCCATGATACTCTGAAAAGCGTTTTGGAAGCGATGACACAACGGAGACATATTCAATGGAGGGAAGCGATTTGCACGTGGAGCTGGGCAAAAAGGGGCATGATTTACTGACAAAATTGTAATCCAAACCCAATCTTCATTTACATATTGTGACTCACTGAAATTCCAAACGACATTTTAGACGAGACTGACTTTATGACCAAAATGATCTTGCACTTGCACTTTGTGGTACTTTTTTTTTTTTAACAGTCAAATACATGTTTCTGACTCATAACGATGCAACAACAAGTCAATTTCAAAGGGATTAGTTGCTTTTTAGGGGGGGCCGTCGCTGAAGAGTTACAGGTTCCAAGTTAGAAATGTAAAGTTAGTTTCAGATTGAGATTACAGTCTCTGGTGACGCGGGAACATTGTCTTTAAATTTCAATCACACTGTAATGCCGAACTTCCACGATACGGATAAAGATAACAAAAAAAATCTTATTTATCCCCAATCGTTGTAAACAACGTAATTGTAAACAAACACTGTACGGCTTCAAAAGATGGTTAAAGCTACAACCATTGCATCATCTATGGTTACACCTTGCATCCAAAGCTTGTTGTTGTGGTATCATGGACTGTCAGTCCTTGCATCCATAGCTTGTTGTTGTGGTATCATGGACTGTCAGTCCTTGCATCCAAAGCTTGTTGTTGTGGTATCATGGACTGTCAGTCCTTGCATCCAAAGCTTGTTGTTGTGGTATCATGGACTGTCAGTCCTTGCATCCAAAGCTTGTTGTTGTGGTATCATGGACTGTCAGTCCTTGCATCCAAAGCTTGTTGTTGTGGTATCATGGACTGTCAGTCCTTGCATCCAAAGCTTGTTGTTGTGGTATCATGGACTGTCAGTCCTTGCATCCAAAGCTTGTTGTTGTGGTATCATGGACTGTCAGTCCTTGCATCCAAAGCTTGTTGTTGTGGTATCATGGACTGTCAGTCCTTGCATCCAAAGCTTGTTGTTGTGGTATCATGGACTGTCAGTCCTTGCATCCAAAGCTTGTTGTTGTGGTATCATGGACTGTCAGTCCTTGCATCCAAAGCTTGTTGTTGTGGTATCATGGACTGTCAGTCCTTGCATCCAAAGCTTGTTGTTGTGGTATCATGGACTGTCAGTCCTTGCATCCAAAGCTTGTTGTTGTGGTATCATGGACTGTCAGTCCTTGCATCCAAAGCTTGTTGTTGTGGTATCATGGACTGTCAGTCCTTGCATCCAAAGCTTGTTGTTGTGGTATCATGGACTGTCAGTCCTTGCATCCAAAGCTTGTTGTTGTGGTATCATGGACTGTCAGTCCTTGCATCCAAAGCTTGTTGTTGTGGTATCATGGACTGTCAGTCCTTGCATCCAAAGCTTGTTGTTGTGGTATCATGGACTGTCAGTCCTTGCATCCAAAGCTTGTTGTTGTGGTATCATGGACTGTCAGTCCTTGCATCCAAAGCTTGTTGTTGTGGTATCATGGACTGTCAGTCCTTGCATCCATAGCTTGTTGTTGTGGTATCATGGACTGTCAGTCCTTGCATCCAAAGCTTGTTGTTGTGGTATCATGGACTGTCAGTCCTTGCATCCAAAGCTTGTTGTTGTGGTATCATGGACTGTCAGTCCTTGCATCCAAAGCTTGTTGTTGTGGTATCATGGACTGTCAGTCCTTGCATCCAAAGCTTGTTGTTGTGGTATCATGGACTGTCAGTCCTTGCATCCATAGCTTGTTGTTGTGGTATCATGGACTGTCAGTCCTTGCATCCAAAGCTTGTTGTTGTGGTATCATGGACTGTCAGTCCTTGCATCCAAAGCTTGTTGTTGTGGTATCATGGACTGTCAGTCCTTGCATCCATAGCTTGTTGTTGTGGTATCATGGACTGTCAGTCCTTGCATCCAAAGCTTGTTGTTGTGGTATCATGGACTGTCAGTCCTTGCATCCATAGCTTGTTGTTGTGGTATCATGGACTGTCAGTCCTTGCATCCAAAGCTTGTTGTTGTGGTATCATGGACTGTCAGTCCTTGCATCCAAAGCTTGTTGTTGTGGTATCATGGACTGTCAGTCCTTGCATCCAAAGCTTGTTGTTGTGGTATCATGGACTGTCAGTCCTTGCATCCAAAGCTTGTTGTTGTGGTATCATGGACTGTCAGTCCTTGCATCCATAGCTTGTTGTTGTGGTATCATGGACTGTCAGTCCTTGCATCCAAAGCTTGTTGTTGTGGTATCATGGACTGTCAGTCCTTGCATCCATAGCTTGTTGTTGTGGTATCATGGACTGTCAGTCCTTGCATCCAAAGCTTGTTGTTGTGGTATCATGGACTGTCAGTCCTTGCATCCAAAGCTTGTTGTTGTGGTATCATGGACTGTCAGTCCTTGCATCCAAAGCTTGTTGTTGTGGTATCATGGACTGTCAGTCCTTGCATCCAAAGCTTGTTGTTGTGGTATCATGGACTGTCAGTCCTTGCATCCATAGCTTGTTGTTGTGGTATCATGGACTGTCAGTCCTTGCATCCATAGCTTGTTGTTGTGGTATCATGGACTGTCAGTCCTTGCATCCATAGCTTGTTGTTGTGGTATCATGGACTGTCAGTCCTTGCATCCATAGCTTGTTGTTGTGGTATCATGGACTGTCAGTCCTTGCATCCACAGCTCTGTCTATGAACATGAGAGTGGGAACATATCTCCAGCCCCATCCCTCACCTGTTTACCAAATCAGTAATGTGATGTCAGCTTTGTTAATGTTTCAAATACAGATTTCCCCTTTAAAATAGAATTACAAAATAGCAAATCCATAGCTAATGTTGACTATAACCTGGCCAACCCATAGCTAATGTTGACTATAATCTGGTGAACCCATAGCTAATGTTGACTATAACCTGGCCAACCGAAAGGTAATGTTGATTTGAATCTGGCCAACCCATAGCTAATGCTGAATCTAATCTGGCCAACCCATAGCTAATGTTGACTCCAATCAGGCCAACCGAAAGATAATGTTGACTCTAATCTGGCCAACCCATAGCTAATGTTGACTCTAATCTGGCCAACCCATAGCTAATGTTGACTCTAATCTGGCCAACCCATAGCTAATGTTGACTCTAATCTGGCCAACCCATAGCTAATGTTGAATCTAATCTGTACAACCCATAGCTAATGTTGATTTGAATCTGGCCAACCCAAAGCTAATGTTGACTCTAATCTGGCCAACCCATAGCTAATGTTGACTCTAATCTGGCCAACCCATAGCTAATGTTAATTAGAATCTGGCCAACCCATAGCTAATGTTAATTAGAATCTGGCCAACCCATAGCTAATTTTAATTAGAATCTGTACAACCCATAGCTAATGTTGATTAGAATCTGGACAACCCATAGCTAATGTTGATTATAACCTGGCCAACCCGTAGCTAATGTTGATTTGAATCTGGCCAACCCAAAGCTAATGTTGACTCTAATCTGGCCAACCCATAGCTAATGTTGACTCTAATCTGGCCAACCCATAGCTAATGTTAATTAGAATCTGGCCAACCCATAGCTAATGTTAATTAGAATCTGGCCAACCCATAGCTAATTTTAATTAGAATCTGTACAACCCATAGCTAATGTTAATTAGAATCTGGACAACCCATAGCTAATGTTGATTATAACCTGGCCAACCCATAGCTAATGTTGATTTGAATCTGGCCAACCCAAAGAAATATTGACTCTAATCTGGCCAACCCATAGCTAATGTTGACTCTAATCTGGCCAATCCATAGCTAATGTTGATTAGAATAAACCCTTAATACACACACAGCATGATGTGTACACCTGGTCGGACACCTGGTCAGAGACGTGGTAAAAAAGGCTGGGAGTAGACATTGAGGACAGATTTAGCATCAGATTACCAAAAGCCTCAAATCCTTAACCAAAGGGGTGATGACAAAATGTCTGACACTATATCAGTGGTTAGGGGCAACCTACCTACTCCTTGAAAAGTCTGTCACACCCATTGAATTACTGTTACTAGAATGAGCAAAGCCCCCAGACTACATTACAATTTGACAAAAAACTGCCTCAACCACCTGTATCCAGACCTTAGTATCTATACCACCTGTAGCCAGAACAGTACCTTACTATCTCTACTACCTGTAGCCAGAACAGTACCTTAGTATCTCTACCACCTGTAGCCAGAACAGTACCTTAGTATCTCTACCACCTGTAGCCAGAACAGTACCTTAGTATCTCTACTACCTGTAGCCAGAACAGTACCTTAGTATCTCTACTACCTGTAGCCAGAACAGTACCTTAGTATCTCTACTACTTGTAGCCAGAACAGTACCTTAGAATCTCTACCACCTGTAGCCAGAACAGTACCTTAGTATCTCTACCACCTGTAGCCAGAACAGTAACTTACTGTCTCTACCACCTGTTGCCAGAACAGTAACTTACTATCTCTACCACCTGTAGCCAGAACAGTACATTAGTATCTCTACCACCTGTATCCAGAACAGTACCTTAGTATCTCTACCACCTGTAGCCAGAACAGTACCTTCGTATCTCTACCACCTGTAGCCAGGCCTTACTATCTCTACCACCTGTATCCAGAACAGTACCTTAGTGTCTCTACCACCTGTATCCAGAACAGTACCTTAGTATCTCTACCACCTGTAGCCAGAACAGTACCTAACTATCTCTACCACCTGTAGCCAGAACAGTACCTTACTATCTCTACCACCTGTATCCAGAACAGTACCTTAGTATCTCTACCACCTGTAGCCAGAACAGTACCTTACTATCTCTACCACCTGTAACCAGAACAGTACCTTACTATCTCTACCACCTGTAGCCAGAACAGTACCTTACAATCTCTACCACCTGTAACCAGAACAGTACCTTAGTATCTCTACCACCTGTAGCCAGACCTTACTATCTCTACCACCTGTAGCCAGAACAGTACCTTAGTATCTCTACCACCTGTAACCAGAAAAGTACCTTAGTATCTCTACCACCTGTATCCAGACCTTACTATCTCTACCACCTGTAGCCAGAACAGTACCTTACTATGTCTACCACCTGTAAGCAGAACAGTTCCTTAGTATCTCCACCACCTGTAGCCAGAATAGTACCTTAGTATCTCTACCACCTGTAGGCAGAACAGTACCTTAGTATCTCTACCACCTGTAGCCAGAACAGTACCTTAGTATCTCCACCACCTGTCGCCAGACCTTACTATCTCTACCACCTGTAGGCAGAACAGTACCTTAGTATCTCTAACACCTGTAGCCAGAACAGTACCTTAGTATCTCTACCACCTGTAGGCAGAACAGTACCTTAGTATCGCTACCACCTGTATCCAGATCTTAGTATCTTTACTACCTGTAGCCAGGCCTTATTATCCCTACCACCTGTAGCCAGACCTTACTATCTCTACCACCTGTAGCCAGAACAGTACCTTAGTATCTCTACCACCTGTAGTCAGACCTTACTATCTCTACCACCTGTAGCCAGAACAGTACCTTAGTATCTCAACCACCTGTAGCCAGACATTAGTATCTCTACCACCTGTATTCAGAACAGTACCTTAGTATCTCTACCACCTGTATCCAGATCTTAGTATCGCTACCACCTGTAGCCAGACTTTACTATCTCTACCACCTGTTGCCAGAACAGTACCTTAGTATCTCTACCACCTGTAGCCAGAACAGTACCTTAGTATCTCTACCACCTGTAGCCAGAACAGTACATTAGTATCTCTACCACCTGTAGCCAGAACAGTACCTTAGTATCTCTACCACCTGTAGCCAGAACAGTACCTTAGTATCTCTACCACCTGTAGCCAGAACAGTACCTTAGTATCTTTACCACCTGTAGTCAGAACAGTACCTTAGTATCTCTACCACCTGTAGCCAGAACAGTACCTTAGTATCTCTACCACCTGTAGGCAGAACAGTACCTTACTATCTCTACCACCTGTAGGCAGAACAGTACCTTAGTATCTCTACCACCTGTCGCCAGAACAGTACCTTAGTATCTCTACCACCTGTAGCCAGAACAGTACCTTACTATCTCTACCACCTGTAGGCAGAACAGTACCTTAGTATCTCTACCACCTGTCGCCAGAACAGTACCTTAGTATCTCTACCACCAATAGCCAGAACAGTACCTTAATATCTCTACCACCTGTAGCCAGAACAGTACCTTAGTATCTCTACCACCTGTAGGCAGAACAGTACCTTACTATCTCTACCACCTATAACCAGAACAGTACCTTACTATCTCTACCACCTGTATCCAGAACAGTACCTTACAATCTCTACCACCTGTAACCAGAACAGTACCTTAGTATCTCTACCACCTGTAGCCAGACCTTACTATCTCTACCACCTGTAGCCAGAACAGTACCTTAGTATCTCTACCACCTGTAACCAGAACAGTACCTTAGTATCTCTACCACCTGTATCCAGACCTTACTATCTCTACCACCTGTAGCCAGAACAGTACCTTAGTATCTCTACCACCTGTAGCCAGAACAGTACCTTAGTATCTCTACCACCTGTAGCCAGACCTTACTATCTCTACCACCTGTATCCAGAACAGTACCTTAGTGTCTCTACCACCTGTATCCAGAACAGTACCTTGGTATCTCTACCACCTGTAGCCAGAACAGTACCTTAGTATCTCTACCACCTGTAGCCAGAATTACTATCTCTACCACCTGTAGCCAGAACAGTACCTTAGTATCTCTACCACCTGTAGCCAGAACAGTACCTTACTATCTCTACCACCTGTAGCCAGACCTTACTGTCTCTACCACCTGTAGGCAGAACAGTACCTTAGTATCTCTACCACTTGTAGCCAGAACAGTACCTTAGTATCTCCACCACCTGTAGCTAGAGCCGTACCTTACTATTTCTACCACCTGTAGCCAGAACAGTACCTTACTATGTCTACCACCTGTAAGCAGAACAGTTCCTTAGTATCTCCACCACCTGTAGCCAGAACAGTACCTTAGTATCTCTACCACCTGTAGGCAGAACAGTACCTTAGTATCTCTACCACCTGTAGCCAGAACAGTACCTTAGTATCTCCACCACCTGTAGCCAGACCTTACTATCTCTACCACCTGTAGGCAGAACAGTACCTTAGTATCTCTAACACCTGTAGCCAGAAGAGTACCTTAGTATCTCTACCACCTGTAGGCAGAACAGTACCTTAGTATCTCTACCACCTGTATCCAGATCTTAGTATCTTTACTACCTGTAGCCAGGCCTTATTATCCCTA
>NC_092176.1:44119002-44136502 GCF_045791955.1 Oncorhynchus clarkii lewisi | reverse complement strand
GTAGAGTCCCTGACTGTCCCCCATCACCCAGGAGAGTCCCTGTCCGTCTCCCATCACCCAGTAGAGTCCCTGTCCGTCTCGCAGCACCCAGTAGAGTCTCATGCTAACACCATGGGTTACATTAGTCAACCTGTTAGACATGCTAACACCATGGGTTACATTAGTCAACAAGATAGAAATGCTAACACCATGGATTACATTGGTCAACCTGTTAGACATGCTAACACCATGGGTTACATTAGTCAACCTGTTAGACATGCTAACACCATGGGTTATATTAGTCAACTGGTTAGACATTCTAACACCATGGGTTACATTACTCAACCTCTTAGACATGCTAACACCATGGGTTACGTTAGTCAACCTGTTAGACATGCTAACACCATGGGTTACATTAGTCAACCTGTTAGACCTGTTAGACATGCTAACACCATGGGTTACATTAGTCAGCTGGTTAGTCATGCTAACATCATGGGTTACATTAGTCAACCTGTTAGACATGCTAACACCATGGGTTACATTAGTCAACTGGTTAGACATGCTAACACCATGGGTTACATTAGTCAACAGGTTAGACATGCTAACACCATGGGTCACATTAGTCAACTGGTTAGACATGCTAACACCATGGGTTACATTAGTCAACCTGTTAGACCTGTTAGACATGCTAACACCATGGGTTACATTAGTCAACAGGTTAGAAATGCTAACACCATGGGTTACATTAGTCAACCTGTTAGACATGCTAACACCATGGGTTACATTAGTCAACCTGTTAGACATGCTAACACCATGGGTTACATTAGTCAACAAGATAGAAATGCTAACACCATGGATTACATTGGTCAACCTGTTAGACATGCTAACACCATGGGTTACATTAGTCAACCTGTTAGACATGCTAACACCATGGGTTATATTAGTCAACTGGTTAGACATTCTAACACCATGGGTTAGTTACATTACTCAACCTCTTAGACATGCTAACACCATGGGTTACGTTAGTCAACCTGTTAGACATGCTAACACCATGGGTTACATTAGTCAACCTGTTAGACCTGTTAGACATGCTAACACCATGGGTTACATTAGTCAGCTGGTTAGTCATGCTAACATCATGGGTTACATTAGTCAACCTGTTAGACATGCTAACACCATGGGTTACATTAGTCAACTGGTTAGACATGCTAACACCATGGGTTACATTAGTCAACAGGTTAGACATGCTAACACCATGGGTCACATTAGTCAACTGGTTAGACATGCTAACACCATGGGTTACATTAGTCAACAGGTTAGAAATGCTAACACCATGGGTTACATTAGTCAACCTGTTAGACATGCTAACACCATGGGTTACATTAGTCAACCTGTTAGACATGCTAACACCATGGGTTACATTAGTCAACCTGTTAGACATGCTAACACCATGGGTTAGATTAGTCAACCAGTTAGACATGCTAACACCATGGGTTACATTAGTCAACCTGTTAGACATGCTAACACCATGGATTACATTAGTCAACCTGTTAGACATGCTAACACCATGGGTTACATTAGTCAACCTGTTAGACATGCTAACACCATGGGTTTAATTAGTCAACTGGTTAGACATTCTAACACCATGGGTTACATTACTCAACCTGTTAGACATGCTAGCACCATGGGTTACGTTAGTCAACCTGTTAGACATGCTAACACCATGGGTTACATTAGTCAGCTGGTTAGTCATGCTAACATCATGGGTTAAATTAGTCAACCTGTTAGACATGCTAACACCATGGGTTACATTAGTCAACTGGTTAGACATGCTAACACCATGGGTTACATTAGTCAACTGGTTAGACATGCTAACACCATGGGTTACATTAGTCAACAGGTTAGACATGCTAACACCATGGGTTACATTAGTCAACCTGTTAGACCTGTTAGACATGCTAACACCATGGGTTACATTAGTCAGCTGGTTAGTCATGCTAACATCATGGGTTACATTAGTCAACCTGTTAGACATGCTAACACCATGGGTTACATTAGTCAACTGGTTAGACATGCTAACACCATGGGTTACATTAGTCAACAGGTTAGACATGCTAACACCATGGGTCACATTAGTCAACTGGTTAGACATGCTAACAACATGGGTCACATTAGTCAACCTGTTAGACCTGTTAGACATGCTAACACCATGGGTTACATTAGTCAACAGGTTAGACATGCTAACACCATGGGTCACATTAGTCAACTGGTTAGACATGCTAACACCATGGGTTACATTAGCTGGCGCCTAGTTTGTTTTCAGACAAATGTGTTCAACTTATTTGAAGTTTATCCATTGACCAGTGCATTTAGGAAGATAGCTAAATTAGGCCTAGTGAAATGTAGCTAGCTAGCTCACTGGCCAGGCAGTAGCCACTACTAGCCAACTAATCGTTGATAACCTATTCTTTGATAGATTTGGGTTAACTTGCTCATATCAAGCAACAGCGTTTGTGTCGTGGGCTCATTTTATGAATGATCGGACAGTGAAACTTAAATAGATTGGTGGGGTCGCTGGTGAGGCTTTTCATTAATGAATTAATTCAGCTGAAGCTGAGATTCCCAAGTCGTTCGGTGCTTACTGCTCATGCCGGCGAGCAAGCTCCAGACGGCTCTGCAGCTCATCTGTGTGACGTCACACACCCAAGAAGACTTAATCAATCACAGACATACCTCATGAATATTAATGACTTTGCCCACGGCTATTCTACAAAATAAATGTTCACGTCATGTTCCCCCTCCATCTCCCCGTCCTCCTGTCCATCCTTCTGTCTCCCATTCCTCCCTGTCCTCCATCCCCTATACCCATGTACCTCCCCTCCACTCGTTCTCCCTTCCACCCGTCCTCCCCTCCACCCGTCCTCCCCACCACTCGTCCTCCCGTCCTCCCCTCCACCCGTCCTCCTGTCTATCCCACCGTCTGACTCCTGTCCTTCCCACTTGACTGTCCCCGACCCCTTACTCTCCCCGTTTCTCCTGCACCCTTGAGAGGTCTCGTCCTTCGCCCTGTCCATCTCCGTGTCCTTCCCACTTGACTGTCCACCTTGACTATCCCCCCCCCCCCCCCTGTGCCCCTCTAGCCACCCATTCCTCCTTTAGCAGACCACCTGCAGTAGAGGTCCTTGGAGATATGGAGTGGTCCTTTCTCTAACATTAGTCTAATGTTGAGTGGCTGTGTGATGGCAGGTTGACAGGCTTCATTCAGGGTCTGGGACTTATTGAAGTAGGACATGGTGGCAGGGCTTTCATGCTCTTCACAATGTTCTTTATGGAAATAGGAGTTTTGGGGATTGAAAGAGTATGTACGATTCTGGTACATACAGTGGGGCAAAAAAGTATTTAGTCAGCCACCAATTGTGCAAGTTCTCCCACTTAAAAAGATGAGAGAGGCCTGTAATTGTCATCAGAGGTACACTTCAACTATGACAGACAAAATGAAAAAAAAACAACAGAAAATCACATTGTAGGATTTTTTATGAATTTATTTGCAAATTATGGTGGAAAATAAGTATTTGGTCAATAACAAAAGTTTATCTCAATACTTTGTTATATACCCTCTGTTGGCAATGACAGAGGTCAAACGTTTTCTGTAAGTCTTCACAAGGTTTTCACACACTGTTGCTGGTATTTTGGCACATTCCTCCACGCAGATCTCCTCTAGAGCAGTGATGTTTTGGGGTTGTTGCTTGGCAACACGGACTTTCAACTCCCTCCAAAGATTTTCTATTGGGTTGAGATCTGGAGACTGGCTAGGCCACTCCAGGACCTTGAAATGCTTCTTACGACTCCTTCGTTGCCCGGGCGGTGTGTTTGGGATCATTGTCATGCTGAAAGAACCAGCCACGTTTCATCTTCAATGCCCTTGCTGATGGAAGGAGGTTTTCACACAAAATCTCACGATACATGGCCCCATTCATTCTTTCCTTTACACAGATCAGTCGTCCTGGTCCCTTTGCAGAAAAACAGCCATAAAGCATGATGTTTCCACCCCCATGCTTCACAGTAGGTATGGTGTTCTCTGGATACAACTCAGCATTATTTGTCCTCCAAACACGACGAGTTCAGTTTTTTCCAAAAAGTTATATTTTGGTTTCATCTGACCATATGACATTCTCCCAATCTTCGTCTGGATCATCCAAATGCTGTCTAGCAAACTTCAGACGGGCCTGGACATGTACTGGCTTAAGGAGGGGTACACGTCTGGCACTGCAGGATTGGAGTCCCTGGTGGCGTAGTGTGTTACTGATGGTAGGCTTTGTTACTTTGGTCCCAGCTCTCTGCAGGTCATTCACTAGGTCCCCCCGTGTGGTTCTGGGATTATTGCTCACCGTTCTTGTGATAATTTTGACCCCACAGGGTGAGATCTTGCGTGGAGCCCCAGATCAAGGGAGATTATCAGTGGTCTTGTATATCTTCCATTTCCTAATAATTGCTCCTACAGTTGATATCTTCAAGCCAAGCTGCTTACCTATTGCAGATTCAGTCTTCCCAGCCTGGTGCAGGTCTACAATTTTGTTTCTGGTGTCCTTTGACAGCTCTTTGGTCTTGGCCATAGTGGAGTTTGGAGTGTGACTGTTTAAGGTTGTGGACAGGTGTCTTTTATACTGATAACAAGTTCAAACAGGTGCCATTAATACAGGTAGCGAGTGGAGGACAGAGGAGCCTCTTAAAGAAGAAGTTACAGGTCTGTGAGAGCCAGAAATGTTGATTGTTTGTAGGTGACCAAATACTTATTTTCCACCATAATTTGCAAATCAATTCATTAAAAATCCTACAATGTGATTTTCTGGATTTTTTTTCTCATTTTGTCTGTCATAGTTGAAGTGTACCTATGATGAAAATTACAGGTCTCTCTCAATTACAGGCCTCTCTCATCTTTTTAAGTGGGAGAACTTGCACAATTGGTGGCTGACTGAATACTTTTTTGCCCCACTGTACCTATTGTATTCTGATGCAAGGTCACGCTAGATAATCTTGTGTGTGTATTGACCACCAAATTGCTAAATTATTTCCTCCATTGGTTTAGATGAACATTGACACAAAACATCACCTATTGAAAACCTTCCTTAAAAAAAACTTCCCTCTAAAAGAAGAAAAACAACTAAGACAAATTGTGAGAACTGGAATAGACCCAGAACACACCGACACAGCACTGTATCTCAGAACTGGAATAGACTCAGAACACACCGACACAGCACTGTATCTCAGAACTGGAATAGACCCAGAACTCACCGACACTGCACTGAATCTCAGAACTGGAATAGACTCAGAACACACAGACACAGCACTGTATCTCAGAACTGGAATAGAACCAGAACACACCGACACAGCACAGTATCTCAGAACTGGAATAGACTTAGAACACACCGACACAGCACTGAATCTCAGAACTGGAATAGAACCAGAACACACTGACACAGCACTGTATCATAACTGGAATAGACCCAGAACTCACCGACACTGTATCTCAGAACTGGAATAGAACCAGAACACACCGACACTGCACTGTATCTCAGAACTGGAATAGAACCAGAACACACTGACACAGCACTGTATCTCAGAACTGGAATAGACCCAGAACACACCGACACAGCACTGTATCTCAGAACTGGAATAGACCCAGAACACACCGACACAGCACTGTATCTCAGAACTGAATAGAACCAGAACACACCGACACTGCACTGTATCTCAGAACTGGAATAGAACCAGAACACACTGACACAGCACTGTATCTCAGAACTGGAATAGACCCAGAACACACCGACACAGCACTGAATATCAGAACTGGAATAGACCCAGAACACACCCACACAGCACTGTATCTCAGAACTGGAATAGAACCAGAACACAGCGACACAGCACTGAATCTCAGAACTGGAATAGACCCAGAACACACCGACACAGCACTGTATCTCAGATCTGGAATAGACCCAGAACACACCCACACAGCACTGTATCTCAGAACTGGAATAGAACCAGAACACACCAACACAGCACTGAATCTCAGAACTGGAATAGACCCAGAACACACCGACACAGCACTGTATCTCAGAACTGGAATAGACTCAGAACACACCGACACAGCACTGAATCTCAGAACTGGAATAGACCCAGAACACACCGACACAGCACTGTATCTCAGAACTGGAATAGACTCAGAACACACCGACACAGCACTGTATCTCAGAACTGGAATAGACCCAGAACACACCAAAATAGCACTGTACCTCAGAACTGGAATAGACTCAGAACACACCAACACAGCACTGAATCTCAGAACTGGAATAGACTCAGAACACACCGACACAGCACTGAATCTCAGAACTGGAATAGACCCAGAACACACTGACACAGCACTGTATCTCAGAACTGGAATAGACTCAGAACACACCGACACAGCACTGTATCTCAGAACTGGAATAGACCCAGAACACACCAAAATAGCACTGTACCTCAGAACTGGAATAGACTCAGAACACACCAACACAGCACTGAATCTCAGAACTGGAATAGACTCAGAACACACCGACACAGCACTGTATCTCAGAACTGGAATAGACCCAGAACACACCGACACAGCACTGTATCTCAGAACTGGAATAGACTCAGAACACACCGACACAGCACTGAATCTCAGAACTGGAATAGACTCAGAACACACCGACACAGCACTGAATCTCAGAACTGGAAAAGACTCAGAACACACCGACACAGAACTGAATCTCAGAACTGGAATAGACCCAGAACACACCGACACAGCACTGTATCTCTTAACTGGAATAGACTCAGAACACACCGACACCGCACTGTATCTCAGAACTGGAATAGACCCAGAACACACCGACACAGCACTGTATCTCAGAACTGGAATAGACCCAGAACACACCAACACAGCACTGTATCTCAGAACTGGAATAGACACAGAACACACCGACACAGCACTGTATCTCAGAACTGGAATAGACCCAGAACACACCGACACAGCACTGTATCTCAGAACTGGAATAGACCCAGAACACACCGACACTGCACTGTATCTCAGAACTGGAATAGACCCAGAACACACCGACACAGCACTGTATCTCAGAACTGGAATAGACCCAGAACACACCGACACAGCACTGTATCTCAGAACTGGAATAGACTCAGAACACACCGACACAGCACTGTATCTCAGAACTGGAATAGACCCAGAACACACCGACACAGCACTGTATCTCAGAACTGGAATAGACTCAGAACACACCGACACAGCACTGAATCTCAGAACTGGAATAGACTCAGAACACACCGACACAGCACTGAATCTCAGAACTGGAAAAGACTCAGAACACACCGACACAGAACTGAATCTCAGAACTGGAATAGACCCAGAACACACCGACACAGCACTGTATCTCTTAACTGGAATAGACTCAGAACACACCGACACCGCACTGTATCTCAGAACTGGAATAGACCCAGAACACACCGACACAGCACTGTATCTCAGAACTGGAATAGACCCAGAACACACCAACACAGCACTGTATCTCAGAACTGGAATAGACACAGAACACACCGAGACAGCAGTGAATCTCAGAACTGGAATAGACCCAGAACACACTGACACAGCACTGTATCTCAGAACTGGAATAGACTCAGAACACACCGACACAGCACTGTATCCAGTAATATTTTTCAGCATTGAGGGAGGGCAAACTCAACTATTTTGTATAAATGGATGCCAGCAAAGCCACCACACCAAGACACAACTAAACAATACATGAAATGCACTCTAAGGGTGACCAAAAGGGATTAATGGCAACAAACTGTTAGGCTCTACATAAAGCAGAACCTCTGTTTCAGCACCATGGTGTGAAACCTTATCACTGTTACACCTGGTTACTACTGTTACACCTGGTTACTACTGTTACACCTGGCTATCACTGTTACACCTGGCTACCACTGTTACACCTGGCTATCACTGTTAGACCTGGCTACCAATGTTACACCTGGCTATCACTGTTACACCTGGCTATCCCTGTTACACCTGGCTATCACTGTTACACCTGGTTACTACTGTTACACCTGGCTATCACTGTTACACCTGTTTACTACTGTTACACCTGGTTACTACTGTTACACCTGGTTACTACTGTTACACCTGGCTATCACTGTTACACCTGGTTACTACTGTTACACCTGGTTACTACTGTTACACCTGGTTACTACTGTTACACCTGGCTATCACTGCTACACCTGGCTATCACTGTTAGACCTGGCTACCACTGCTACACCTGGTTATCACTGTTACACCTGGTTACTACTGTTACACCTGGCTACCACTGTTACACCTGGCTACCCCTGTTACACCTGGCTATCACTGTTACACCTGGCTACCCCTGTTACACATGGCTACCACTGTTACACCTGGCTACCAGCGGAGCCTCGTCTGGCAGTGAAACACTTCATTCAGCCTCATGTACCGTCCTTCATTCTTAAAACCATAGCTGAGACGGCTGACTAGCTAAAATAATTATGATTTCCGCTGACTCCTTTTCTTTGATTTGTGTAAGTCGATAAGAACTCTCCTTCGACAATAACGATTGTCGACATGACCTTTGAACCATACGCAAACACTGTTACGTTTCCGTTTGTTCCTATAGCAATACTAATCTGTTTGGAACAGTCTGCAGAGTTTTCTGCAGTTACATGTGCTGGTGTCACTCAGGCACTTTATATTATTGACTATGGACCTCTATGTAGAAAGAGAATTGCTTTTATCAAATGTGTTTATTTTGGTATTGTGTGCTAAATTATTTTGTTTTATATACTTATATGTGTATGTTTTATTAAGTTGTTTTAATTGTAGATTAGATTATACATCTGAATGTAACTTCCTGCTTAAAAAAAGGTTAAATTAAATAAATTAACATAAATTAACATTAAGATCTAAGCAAATGATAAATGCTAAAAGATTTCTAATTCCTGTCACAGAGATGTTTTCTCTTCAGTGATTTTCCTGTGTTGTTCTGAAGACAGTTTCTCAGTACAAACTATAATCAGAACAAGTATACCTGCCAAGGTACACACACACACACACACACATACACATACACACACGCACGCACGCACGCACGCAAGCACACACAAACACACACAAACACACACACACACACACACACACACACACACACACACACACACACACACACAGAGAGAGACGCAGAGACACAGACACACAGACACACACTCTCTCTTTCTCTCTCTCTCAGCTCGGAGAGCACTCAGCTGAACATAGGAGCATTAGGTCTGGGAGAGAGAAGTGATGGTAAACACACAAAGGCAGTTTGACGCTGTTCTCCTCTCTCTGCTAAGTACCCCCTCTGTGAGGTAAACAGACTGTTCTCCTCCTCCTCTCTCTGCTAAGGACCCCCTCTGGGAGGTAAAGAGACTGTTCTCCTTCTCCCCTCTATGCTAAGGACCCCTCTGGGAGGTAAACAGTGTTCTCCTTCTCCTCTCTCTGCTAAGGACCCCTCTGGGAGGTAAACCGACTGTTCTCCTCTCTCTGCTAAGGAACCCCTCTGTGAGGTAAACAGTGTTCTCCTTCTCCTCTCTCTGCTAAGGACCCCTCTGGGAGGTAAACAGACTGTTCTCCTTCTCCTCTCTCTGCTAAGGACCCCTCTGGGAGGTAAACAGTGTTCTCCTTCTCCTCTCTCTGCTAAGGACCCCTCTGGGAGGTAAACCGACTGTTCTCCTCTCTCTGCTAAGGAACCCCTCTGTGAGGTAAACAGTGTTCTCCTTCTCCTCTCTCTGCTAAGGACCCCTCTGGGAGGTAAACCGACTGTTCTCCTCTCTCTGCTAAGGAACCCCTCTGTGAGGTAAACAGTGTTCTCCTTCTCCTCTCTCTGCTAAGGACCCCTCTGGGAGGTAAACAGACTGTTCTCCTTCTCCTCTCTCTGCTAAGGACCCCTCTGGGAGGTAAACAGTGTTCTCCTTCTCCTCTCTCTGCTGAGGACCCCCTCTGTGAGGTAAACAGACTGTTCTCCTCTCTCTGCTAAGGACCCCTCTGGGAGGTAAACCGACTGTTCTCCTCTCTCTGCTAAGGACCCCTCTGGGAGGTAAACAGAACTATGTAGGTTGTCTGAGCTGTGGCATCTGACACACACACACACACACACACACGTTTAATGTCCACTTTGTCAAGTTGTATATATCTCTTTGTCTCTATATGAACTGCTGAATGTTTACAGAGTGATGCTGTATATATCTCTATATGAACTGCTGAATGTTTACAGAGTGATGGTGTATATATATCTACATGAACTGCTGAATGTTTACAGAGTGATGCTGTATATATCTCTATATGAACTGCTGAATGTTTACAGAGTGATGCTGTATATATCTCTATATGAACTGCTGAATGTTTACAGAGTGATGCTGTATATATCTCTATATGAACTGCTGAATGCTTACAGAGTGATGCTGTATATATCTCTATATGAACTGCTGAATGTTTACAGAGTGATGCTGTATATATCTCTATATGAACTACTGAATGTTTACAGAGTGATGCTGTATATATCTCTATATGAACTGCTGAATGTTTACAGAGTGATGCTGTATATATCTCTATATGAACTGCTGAATGTTTACAGAGTGATGCTGTATATATCTCTATATGAACTGCTGAATGCTTACAGAGTGATGCTGTATATATCTCTATATGAACTGCTGAATGTTTACAGAGTGATGCTGTATATATCTCTATATGAACTACTGAATGTTTACAGAGTGATGCTGTATATATCTCTATATGAACTGCTGAAAGTTTACCGAGTGATGCTGTATATATCTCTATATATGTACTGCTGAATGTTTACAGAGTGATGCTGTATATATCTCTATATGAACTCCTGAATGCTTACAGAGTGATGCTGTATATATCTCTATATGAACTACTGAATGTTTACAGAGTGATGCTGTATATATCTCTATATGAACTGCTGAATGTTTACAGAGTGATGCTGTATATATCTCTATATATGAACTGCTGAATGTTTACAGAGTGATGCTGTATATATCTCTATATATGAACTGCTGAATGTTTACAGAGTGATGCTGTATATATCTCTATATATGAACTGCTGAATGTTTACAGAGTGATGCTGTATATATCTCTATATATGAACTGCTGAATGTTTACAGAGTGATGCTGTATATATCTCTATATGAACTGCTGAATGTTTACAGAGTGATGCTGTATATATATCTATATATGAACTGCTGAATGTTTACAGAGTGATGCTGTGTATATCTCTATATATGAACTGCTGAATGTTTACAGAGTGATGTGTGTGAGTTGTCTTGGCCTTAGAAAATATTCCCTGAGGGTTGTGGTCGGCCTGAATTATTAAATACTATCAAAGTATTGGAGCAGAAAGACATCTTTAACATTTGAATTCGTTTTATTTCCAAAATGCTGTATCTCCACCGGCAACAACTAGCATCAGACATAACAGCTTATTGGTACTTTCATGTGTGTGTAAAATATTACTACTCTTAGGTTTTTAATTCATATATTTTAGATGTGTGTGTAAAATATTACTACTCTTAGGTTTTTAATTCATATATTTTAGATGTGTGTGTAAAATATTACTACTCTTAGGTTTTTAATTCATATATTTTAGATGTGTGTGTAAAATATTACTACTCTTAGGTTTTTAATTCATATATTTTAGATTTGTTTGCCTTTGGAAAGTTTTTACACCTCTTGAATTTTTTTACACAATTTGTTACGTTACAGCCTTATTCTAAAATTGATCAAAATAAAACAATTTCCACAGAAATCTACACAAAATACCCCAATAATGACAAAGCAAAAACAGTTTTTTTTAGAAATGTTTGCAAAAATGTATTAAAAAACAAACATAAACATCTTATTTGCATAAGTATTCAGACCCTTTGCTGTGAGACTCGAAAATGAGCTCAGGTGCATCCTGTTTCCATTGATCATCCTTGAGATGTTTCTACAACTTGGAGTCCACCTGTGGTAAATTCAATTGATTGGATATGATTTGGAAAGGTACACACCTGTCTACATAAGGTCCCACAGATGACAGTGCACGTTAGAGCAAAAACCAAACCATGAGGTCGGAGGAACTGTCCTTGGACAGCATTGTGTCGAAGGCACAGATCTGAGGAAGGCTACCAAAACATTTCTGCAGCATTTAAGGTCCCCAAGAACACAGTGGCATCCATCATTATTAAATGGAAGAAGTTTGGAACCACCAAGACTCTTCCTTGAGCTGGCCGTCTGGCCAAACTGAGCAATCGGGGGAGAAGAGCCTTGGTCAGTAAGATGACCAAGAACCCGATGGTCACTCTGACAGAGCTCCAGAGTTCCTCTGTGGAGATGGGAGAAACTTCCAGAAGGACAACCATCCTTGCAGCATTCCACCAATTAGGCCTTTATGGTAGATTGGCCAGACTGAAGCCACTCCTCAGTAAAAGGCACGTGACAGCCTGCTTGTAGTTTGCCAAAAGGCCCCTAATGACTCTCAGACCATGAGGAACAAAATTCTCTGATCTGATGAAATCAAGATTAAACACTTTAGCCTGAATGTCAAGCATCACATCTGGAGGAAACAAGGTACCATCCCCACAATGAAGCATGGTGGTGGCAGCATCACGCTGTGAGGATGTTTTAGTCAGGATCGAGACAAAGCTGAGAGAGAGAGATCCTTAATGAAACCCTGCTCCAGAGCGCTCAGAACCTCAGACTGGGGCGAAGGTTCAACTTCCAACAGGACAACAACCCTGAGCACACAACCAAGACAACGCAGGAGTGGCTTGTGTGTCCTTGGGTGGCCCAGTCAGAGCCCGGACTTGAACCCGATTGAACATCTCTGGAGAGACCTAAAAATGTATGTGCAGCAATGCTCCCCATCCAACCTGACAGAGCTTGAGAGGATCTGCAGAGAAGAATGGGATAAACTCCCCAAATACAGGTGTGCCAAGCTTGTAGCGTCATACACAAGAAGACTCGAGGCTGTAATCGCTGCCAAAGATGCTTCAACAAAAGTACTAATTAAACGGTCTGAATACTTATGTAAATGAAATATTTAATTTATTTAATTTTGAATAAATTAGCAAAAAAAATGTAAAACATGTTTTTAAATGTTTCATTGTGTGGTATTGTGTGTGGATTGATGAGGAAGAAAAACGATTTAATCAATTTTAGAATGAATATTGTAAAGGACTAAAATGTCAAATGTAAATGTTTTTAAAAAGAAGATTAAAAATAATATTGATGTCGCAAATGTATCATTTGTACGGTTCTTATTCATTTAAAAGGTAATTATTGGTTCCATTTGACAGCGTATCTAGCAGTACTATCCATTGTTCTGAGAGTGACGTGTGTACATCGCATTTAGCAACAACAAAAACACGATTCTTTTGTCTCTCTGAAATTAAAACATCAAGTGATAGATCTAAAAAAAAACATATCTTTCAGTGAACAAAACCATTATTAGATATTGAAAGAAAACAACACCCCCAATATCTTTCATAATTTCTTTACAACAATAAAAGCTAATTTACCAAACATTTCCGAAAATGTAACATATAGTGTTTTGGAATTAAACTCTTCATTTGTCGGGTTTATATACATGAAAAATATTAATCTCCAAATCAACATGAATCCATGCTTTCATTATAATTGTTTGCTTTCACTAGATACTGTATACAAAAAACTCATATTTTCCCCTTTTCTCATATAGTGTGTTTTATCAAGGAGACCTTAATGTTCCTTGGCTAAACACTAAGTACTGAAGTGACCCCACCCAACAGGTTCACACAGATGAGATTGGTGTAATGAAAGACTTGCTTTCAATGGGGACATCTTGTTCTTAGCTTTAAAACTCTGTAGAAACACAACACGATGAATTAAATATCGCAGGGACGTAAATTATTTGTTAGGAACAAGGAATAAGGTCATAAGAGACCCTTTAAAAAAAATGTCTTCGATCTGGCCCTTCTTTCTGCACGGTTTCTCTCTTAGTAGCTGTGGTAAATGTCTACAGTAAGGTCCCAAACCCTCTGGACAAACACGACATTTCAACAGTGAGGTCCCAAACCCTCTGGACAAACAAGACATTTCAACAGTAAGGTCCAAACCCTCTGGTCACACATCATTTCAACAGTAAGGTCCCAACCCGCTGGTCACATGTCATTTCAACAGTAAGGTCCCAACCCGCTGGTCACACGTCATTTCAACAGTAAGGTCCCAACCCGCTGGTCACACGTCATTTCAACAGTAAGGTCCCAAACCCTCTGGTCACAAGTCATTTCAACAGTAAGGTCCCAAACCCTCTGGACAAACACGTCGTTTCAACAGTAAGGTCCCAAACCCTCTGGTCACACGTAATTTCAACAGTAAGGTCCAAACCCTCTGGTCACACATAATTTCAACAGTAAGGTCCCAAACCCCCTGGACAAACAAGACATTTCAACAGTAAGGTCCCAAACCCACTGGTCACACGTCATTTCAACAGTAAGGTCCCAACCCGCTGGTCACATGTCATTTCAACAGTAAGGTCCCAACCCGCTGGTCACACGTCATTTCAACAGTAAGGTCCCAAACCGCTGGTCACACGTCATTTCAACAGTAAGGTCCCAAACCCTCTGGTCACAAGTCATTTCAACAGTAAGGTCCCAAACCCTCTGGTCACACGTCATTTCAACAGTAAGGTCCCAAACCCTCTGGTCACAAGTCATTTCAACAGTAAGGTCCCAAACCCTCTGGTCACAAGTCATTTCAACAGTAAGGTCCCAAACCCTCTGGTCACACGTCATTTCAACAGTGAGGTCCCAAACCCTCTGGACAAACAAGACATTTCAACAGTAAGGTCCCAAACCCTCTGGTCACACGTCATTTCAACAGTAAGGTCCCAAACCCTCTGGTCACACGTCATTTCAACAGTAAGGTCCCAAACCCTCTGGTCACACGTAATTTCAACAGTAAGGTCCCAAACCCTCTGGACAAACATGACATTTCAACAGTAAGGTCCCAAACCCTCTGGACAAACACGACATTTCAACAGTGAGGTCCCAAACCCTCTGGACAAACAAGACATTTCAACAGTGAGGTCCCAAACCCTCTGGACAAACAAGACATTTCAACAGTGAGGTCCCAAACCCTCTGGACAAACAGGACATTTCAACAGTGAGGTCCCAAACCCTCTGGACAAACACATCATGTCAACAGTGAGGTCCCAAACCCTCTGGTCACACGTCATTTCAACAGTAAGGTCCCAAACCCTCTGGTCACAAGTCATTTCAACAGTAAGGTCCCAACCCGCTGGTCACACGTCATTTCAACAGTAAGGTCCCAAACCCTCTGGTCACAAGTCATTTCAACAGTAAGGTCCCAAACCCTCTGGTCACACGTCATTTCAACAGTAAGGTCCCAAACCCTCTGGTCACAAGTCATTTCAACAGTAAGGTCCCAAACCCTCTGGTCACAAGTCATTTCAACAGTAAGGTCCCAAACCCTCTGGTAACACGTCATTTCAACAGTAAGGTCCCAAACCCGTCATTTCAACATCTAGTTTTGATTTCATTTTGGTTGAGTTGTCAGTTAACGACAACTCAATGATTTCATCATGTCACTGGATTTCTGTTAACAGTTGTGTGAAAAAAATTCAAAATTCCCTTATTTTGGTTCTTTTATATAAAAACCATGTCGTTTCAGCATCATCACATTACATTTTTTGGTTGAAATGATGTGGAAACAACATTGATCCATCACTTTTTGCTCAGTAGGAGGCAAGGGGTAAAGTAATACAAAGGTATTACCACTCTCCTCCACCTCTCATTCTCCTCCTTCTCCTCCACCTCTCATTCTCCTCCTCCTCCACCTCTCATTCTCCTCCTTCTCCTACACCTCTCATTCTCCACCTTCTCCTCCACCTCTCATTCTCCTCATCATCTCTCATTCTCCTTTTACCTCTCATTCTCCTCCTCCTCCGCCTCCACCTCTCATTCTCCTCTGCCGCCTCCTCCTCCACCTCTCATTCTCCTCCTTCTCCTCCACCTCTCATTCTCCTCCTCATCTCTCATTCTCCTCCTCCATCTCTCATTCTCCTCCTCCTCCTCCTCCTCCACCTCTCATTCTCCACTGCCTCCTCCTCCACCTCTCATTCTCCTCCTCCACCTCTTATTCTCCTCCTCCATCTCTCATTCTCCTCCTCCTCCACCTCTCATTCTCCTCCTCCTCCTCCGCCTCCTCCACCTCTCATTCTCCTCCTCCATCTCTCATTCTCCTCCTCCATCTCTCATTCTCCTCCTCCTCCACCTCTCATTCTCCTCCTCCTCCTCCACCCCTCATTCTCCTCCTCCACCTCGTATTCTCCTCCTCCACCTCTCATTCTCCTCCTCCATCTCTCATTCTCCTCCTCCTCCTCCTTCTCCTCCACCTTTCATTCTCCTCCTCCACCTCTCCTCCTCCTACCCCACCTCCTACACCTCTCATTCTCCTCCTCCATCTCTCATTCTCCTCCTCCTCCACCTCTCATTCTCCTCCTCCACCTGTCATTCTCCTCCTCCTCCTCCTCCTCATCCACCCCTCATTCTCCTCCTCCACCTCTCATTCTCGTCCTCCTTGAAAAACTATCACTCAATCCAAAACAGAACAGAGAAGCCAAGGCAGGAAGTTGTAACTGAATGGAGTTACAGTTTGAGTGGAACTAAGAGATGAGACAGAGCGATGCTCATACCCTTAAACAACGGTGTAAATCAACGTGTATCATCCACTCTGAGTTACACAGCTGAATCATCCCTGCAGCTTGATGAATAGGGGCCATATTGTATCGTGTAGAAACTCACAATATTGTAACTCACTATATTTGCAATCTCAATGTGCCTTTTTTCCCCCTCATTCTTTTGACATCCTGATCATAAATAAATGTAATAATTAGAAAAACAAGAGATCACCTCAATCACCAAAAACGAGCTACTGGCTCAATGCAACAACAAAAAAAACAGACATTTCTTGCATTTCGTATTCAACCTATGAGGGTTCAAATTCCCAGTTTCAATACAGTTTACAGTATATCACCACTCTTTATAGGGAGGATGCCATGGTGGGGGGAGGAGAGGGGTCATATGAGTTATTGTGGTCGCATAGTGCTGCACACAAGGTGCAGGTGCAATAAACGATATGAAAGAATAAATCACTCAGAAACCTTTCCTGGGAAGTAAGACTCTCAAAGTCTAGCTGTTATGAATTAAATGGGCCTACTGTCATGACCTGACACACAGCCAGAAACATAAACGCCTACTGATCTATCCACTACTAAACCATGTAACATGTTATCTGATCGCTAACAATATCAGGTTACAGTGTTTTATAACATTAAATTATATAATTTTTTTAATCACATGAACAGGGGTTTATTATGATTCTGAATAATCA
>NC_092176.1:44084002-44114002 GCF_045791955.1 Oncorhynchus clarkii lewisi | reverse complement strand
TCCTTTCCTTTCTATGAACCATCAAAGGGAATTTTCTGAGTTCTGCACTGCATGCATTATTTGATCATTTATTTTGGATAGTTAGGATAATTTTGCAGAATTCCATGTATAGATTTTCTGTTGGGTTTTTATCCTAATGTTTTTTTTCTTCTCTCTTTCTCTCTCTCCCTTTCTCTCTCTCTCTCTCTCTCTCTCTCGCTCGCTCTCTCTTTTTCTCTCTCTCTCTCCCCCTCTCTCTCCTCCCCCTCTCTCTCTCTCTCTCTCCTCCCCCCCTCTCTCTCTCTCTCTCTCTCTCCCTCTCTCTCCTCCCTCTCTCTCTCCTCCCCCTCTCTCTCTCCCTCTCTCTCCCCCCTCTCTCTCTATCTCCCTCTCTCTCCTGCTTCTCTCTCTCCCCCCCTCTCTCTCTCTCTCGCTCTCTCTCCCCCTCTCTCTCTCTCTCTCTTTCTCTCCCTCTCTCTTCTCTCTCTCTCCCCCTCTCTCTCCTCCCTCTCTCTCCCTCTCTCTCTCCTCCCCCTCTCTCTCCTCTCTCTCTCTCTCCTCTCTCTCTCCCTCTCTCTCTCCTCCCCCTCTCTCTCTTTCTCTCTCTCTCTCTCCCCCCACCCCTATCTCTCTCTCCTCCCCTCTCTCTCTCTCTCCCCCCCTCTCTCCCTCGCTCCCTCCCCTTTTACCTGACACTCAAACAAACTATTGAATGTTCTCTAGAATGAATTCAGGTTTTTAATGCATTACTCTGCAGAATAAAAAGCTTTTCAGAGGAAAAGTATTGTAATTATACTCCACTGTCTACCATATGAATTATTTCTGACGGTCTTGTATCACGATCTTCTGTTACTAAAATTACACCTGCCTGTGAATGAAAGCCTGTTCAGTATAGGACAGCACCATTCTACATGACGATGTCTATGTCTCTGTGTGTGAGGGTTAATGGGTGGTCTCTATGTCTCTGTGTGTGGGGTTAAAGGGTGGTCTCTATGTCTCTGTGTGTGAGGGTTAATGGGTGGTCTCTATGTCTCTGTGTGAGGGGTTAAAGGGTGGTCTCTATTTCTGTGTGTGTGGGGTTAAAGGGTGGTCTCTATGTCTCTGTGTGTGGGGTTA
Source organism: Oncorhynchus clarkii lewisi (assembly GCF_045791955.1). Classification (NCBI taxonomy): domain Eukaryota; kingdom Metazoa; phylum Chordata; class Actinopteri; order Salmoniformes; family Salmonidae; genus Oncorhynchus; species Oncorhynchus clarkii. The sequence goes on along the minus strand of NC_092176.1, from coordinate 44,112,907 downwards.
AAGGCTGGTCTCTATGTCTCTGTGTGTGGGGTTAAAGGCTGGTCTCTATGTCTCTGTGTGTGGGGTTAAAGGCTGGTCTCTATGTCTCTGTGTGTGAGGGTTAATGGGTGGTCTCTATGTCTCTGTGTGTGGGGTTAAAGGGTGGTCTCTATGTCTCTGTGTGTGGGGTTAAAGGGTGGTCTCTATGTCTCTGTGTGTGGGGGTTAAAGGCTGGTCTCTATGTCTCTGTGTGTGGGGTTAAAGGCTGGTCTATATGTCTCTGTGTGTGGGGTTAAAGGCTGGTCTCTATGTCTCTGTGTGTGGGGTTAAAGGCTGGTCTATATGTCTCTGTGTGTGGGGTTAAAGGGTGGTCTCTATGTCTCTGTGTGTGGGGTTAAAGGCTGGTCTCTATGTCTCTGTGTGTGGGGTTAAAGGGTGGTCTCTATGTCTCTGTGTGTGGGGTTAAAGGCTGGTCTCTATGTCTCTGTGTGTGGGGGTTAAAGGCTGGTCTCTATGTCTCTGTGTGTGGGGTTAAAGGCTGGTCTCTATGTCTCTGTGTGTGGGGTTAAAGGGTGGTCTCTATGTCTCTGTGTGTGGGGTTAAAGGCTGGTCTCTATGTCTCTGTGTGTGGGGTTAAAGGCTGGTCTCTATGTCTCTGTGTGTGGGGGTTAAAGGCTGGTCTCTATGTCTCTGTGTGTGGGGGTTAAAGGGTGGTCTCTATGTCTCTGTGTGTGGGGTTAAAGGGTGGTATCTATGTCTCTGTGTGTGGGGTTAAAGGGTGGTCTCTATGTCTCTGTGTGTGGGGGTTAAAGGCTGTTCTCTATGTCTCTGTGTGTGGGGTTAAAGGGAGGTCTCTATGTCTCTGTGTGTGTGTGGGGGGGGGGTTAAAGGCTGGTCTCTATGTCTCTGTGTGTGGGGGGGGGGGGTTAAAGGCTGGTCTCTATGTCTCTGTGTGTGGGGTTAAAGGGTGGTCTCTATGTCTCTGTGTGTGGGGGGGGGGGGTTAAAGGCTGGTCTCTATGTCTCTGTGTGTGTGTGTGGGGGGGGGGGGGGGGGGGTTAAAGGCTGGTCTCTATGTCTCTGTGTGTGTGTGGGGGGGGGGGGGGGGGGTTAAAGGCTGGTCTCTATGTCTCTGTGTGTGGAGGTTAAAGGGTGTTCTCTATGTCTCTGTGTGGGGGTTAAAGGCTGGTCTCTATGTCTCTGTGTGTGGGGTTAAAGGGTGGTCTCTATGTCTCTGTGTGTGGGGGGGGGGGGTTAAAGGCTGGTCTCTATGTCTCTGTGTGTGTGTGTGGGGGGGGGGGGTTAAAGGCTGGTCTCTATGTCTCTGTGTGTGTGGGGGGGGGGGGTTAAAGGGTGGTCTCTATGTCTCTGTGTGTGGCTGGGGGGATTAAAGACTGGTCTCTATGTCTCTGTGTGTGGGGTTAAAGCCTGGTCTCTATGTCTCTGTGTGTGGGGGTTAAAGGCTGATCTCTATGTCTGTGTGTGTAGAGTTAACGGGTTGCTGAATAGGGCCATCCTGCTAACACAAGAGGGCGTGTTTTAGTCTAATATGCCCCGTTGGTTCCTAAACGCTTTCTGCTGCTGGCCTGGTGAGCTTTTCAGACATCGACCAAAGGTTGATGGGTCAGAGACGTGTAGTCTAATCCATGTACAGAAATACACCACGTCCTCCCGATATGAAGAATGTTTGGTAGACATATTTCAACTATGTATTGTTTGCCTATACATCGGTTATAATAACAACATAGATTGGTCAACACATTAGTCAAAATTAAATAAAAACATCCTCTTTAAAAATGCCCACTCGTGTTGTCTCTTTCTCTACCAGGTTATTATCTGATGCCCCACAATGTGAGTTTGTATTCCAGCCCGTGTCTCGACGGGTTTAGGGGTGTCATTATGTGTAATTACATATGGTAATGCCGGTTGGGTTGACAACCCTGCAGACTGATGACACACTCTAACATTGTGACCATGTCTGTAAAAATGAAAAGAAAACACTAGCAGCTATATATTACCCAGACAAACTTATGAAACCATTCGAGGGGCTGTTTGGGGTAAAAATCATTTCAATATTGGTTCACAATGTGAGTAATTCGGTTCCTTATTAACAAACTAAAATTACGATTAAAGATGCAGCCGTTAGTAGATTACCACAAAATACAAGGCATTCTGGTCTATAATATTCTATTCCGCTATATTCTGTTATGATGCATTATATTCTGATATAATCTAGTCTATTCTGTTCTATTCTGTTCAACATTTTATTTCGCATTATGGTTAACAAGATAACTAACATTTTCCCTCGCATTTTAACTAATTTTACCTCGCCAAGAGAAATACTGTCAATCCTTACAGGCCAATATAAATATATCTATATCTAGCGACTCAAGACGTTGCATGTATATCCCGCCGTAGAAAAAGAAGCAAGAGTCGTAGCCTATGGCTGTGTTGAACTGGGTTTGTTGACACCAATATGCAAATTCATAATTTAATGAGTAAACACATTAATGATTTCATAATATCAATGACAAAGTTGGGGGGAAAAAGCCTTGCTTCAGTGGAGTATAGAGTGGTCCATAACATGAGTCGGGTGGGCGGGTTCTTAGACGTGGCTAACATTAACAGCTGCTCCTGCCTTCATAACCAATCAGCATCCCATAAAGATGACGTTAAAGTGTCCTACGTCAGCCCAATGGCGATAGAGTAGAGTTGGTGCAAGGGAGTTTGAGTGGGAGATAGGGACTAGCGCGCCCCATCACAGCACAGGGACCAGGGACAGCAGCACCCTCCCACCCTCCTTCCCCCCCCGACCGACTAAAACAGCTCCTCCGCGGCCAAACAAGTCCTGCAACACCCGGCTACCCCTCAGACAGCACCGGTCAGCACACAGGCTACTACTTCCACCGTCGTCCGGAAGGAAAAGAAAAGAAAAAACAGCTTCAAAACTGTTGCAGCACGTTTTAAAAGTGGACCTAACACCTCCTTACTTCTTGGACATGGGCGATATGGGGGATCCGCAGAAAAGTAAGTGAAGCTTGTTCAACTGTCTATTCTATTTTATTTGGAGTGATGCAAAACTTCGGCGACATTAGACTCAATTTGTAGTTTTTTTTTTTTTTTTTACATTTTTTTAACGTTTGTCAACTGTTTGTGCAACGTTCATTGTAGTAGCAGGTCCCATTCAACGACACGATTTCTACCGAATTTTCTTTACCATACCTGTCTAGAGGATGAAGTCGTTCCATGTCAGTAAAGTTACTCTGGATCATTGAATAGCAGTGCACATTAAACTATAGCACATTCATAAATAACGTTATTAGTCTTACTAACGAATGTGTATTATTTTATAATAAATTATAACATTAACTAAAGTATAATTATCATTACGAGACATTATTTTATACTCAATCTAATCTTTATAATTGTCCTAATATATATTCTGATATTTTTTTCTGTTTTGACTTTGTTCTCCAGAAACGCGGCTGATCTCGTTGTGTGTCGGCTGTGGAAACCAGATCCACGACCAGTATATTCTGCGGGTCTCTCCAGACCTCGAGTGGCACGCTGCCTGTTTGAAGTGTGCAGAGTGTAATCAGTATCTGGACGAGTCTTGTACCTGCTTTGTCCGAGACGGGAAAACCTACTGTAAAAGGGATTATGTCCGGTAAGAGATGTTTATTATGAAATGTAACAGCGTTGATAACCTTTGTTTCTTATTGATTGATTGGTTGACACATTCACGTATTAATTGCTATCATATAATTAACATGGTTATACAGCGGACATCAACATTTATTTTTGGCGTGAATATCAAATCTGATGGTCTGGACAAATCAATTTAAAAGTAATATTTAGATATTCTATCTAAAAATACAGTTTCATATTGTATTTTCAGTCCACACAGTGTTAATATTTATTCTTTTTTTTATGACCACCAAATCAGCATAATTGCAATTAAGCCGTTATTATCTCGTCAGTATAATAACAGGCTAAGTATACTATTGTCGAAACCCACATCAGGACTCACACAGTTAAGGTGATTTCTGCTGTCATTTTACAACACGTTTACATATTCAGTACAAACTATTTTATAGAAACAAGTGATATCATGTACTGCGTTATTTCACTGTATCGATGACCATTCAAGTGAAGTCTAGCTGGATATTATTTACATATTTACATAGGCCTATAATTGATTTTTTTTTTTATCCCTCAAATTGACCAAATATATTAGGCCTACATATAGACTACAATGTAATTAATACATTCGACAATTTGTAATGTTGTCGTCTATAGTAATAGTAATAATAATAATAATAAGAAGAATGTTACTATAAGTCTTCTAAGAATATTTCCAGATATAATTGCACTTTTCCATGAAAAATATGTGTTCCATTCTTCTCTGTTACCCCAGAACAGGTCTGTGCTTTATCTTTATAACATAAAGATCCCCCCAAATACAGATTCCAAGTAATCTCATGTGATGTAAACACAACTCAATATTAAGGCCTAACAATCCTGCTTTAAAAAAAAAAGATGCCCCTGTGTTTGTCCTGTTATGTGTGCTGCCCAGCCACAGTAACACAGCCTAACGGTGGGTCGTGGGCCTAGTGACGCCGTTAGCTAACTCTGACCGGTCATCCAATCCCTCTTTACCCTCTAGGTTATACGGGATAAAGTGCGCTAAATGCAACATCGGTTTCAGCAAGAATGACTTCGTGATGAGAGCGCGCTCCAAGGTGTACCATATCGAGTGTTTTCGGTGTGTGGCCTGCAGCCGACAGCTCATCCCGGGGGACGAGTTCGCTCTGAGGGAGGATGGCTTGTTCTGCCGGGCCGACCATGATGTCGTGGAGCGGGCCACAATGGGCGTCGGAGACCCCCTCAGCCCCCTCCACCCGGCCAGACCTTTACAAATGGCAGGTAGGTTAACACTTTATATCAATGGCAGTGCTGGTTCTTTTTGTGGGCTTGTTTAGCCGGTGTAGGTGTTGGCCATTCGGTTGATGTTGTAGTCGTTAGAAACGTTTATTTTCTTTCATTCATGGTTAGGGCATTACTTGGATTCTTTGTGAAAGGTTATTAACATTGAGCACATAAAGACAACAACGAATGTATAGCGTCATGGACTCAAATGTTTCGATAGACCTAGGCTAAGCGTTTGTCATGTCCCCTATAATACAACAGGCTACGTGCACATGAACAAATATAAACACATAACCCAAAAACGTGTTTTATTGGATAACGTTGTCATGTTGTGCAGTTTGCCGTGTGTAGCCTACATCTCTACAGTACAGGCCTAAGTATTTTTAATATATATATATATTTTTTATTTATTTAAGGTTTAAGTTTCAATATATATTTCAATATATTTCTAACACTTACAGGAGTCAATATAATATGATATGTAAATACATTGGGTGAAACATTTGTTTACATGTCATAGTTATAAACAGATAATGTAGCCTATTATTTAATCTAGTTGGGATACTAGTTGTTTATGCGAACCACATTATCGGTTTGATAATGTCAACAGTGCAGTGATTAAATAATTTGCATAAATGCGTTTTTTTGTCAAGGTTTCCCCCGCAAGGAAGGATATCTGGGCAAAGTATGTTCATGGCTGAATGGAGGAACTATTAATTTAAATCCAGTGTTTTCAGCTAGTTAGATGTTTTAAAGCATCGCCAAAAAAGAAACAATCCGCAGTCTACATTTGGGGCCGGTCTTATACGTAATTGTTTGTACGGAAGTTTGAGGGGCCTATAGACTGGATACATGCATTATGTTGCTTTTGGGGGAGTTTTGCAAGCCAGTTGGCCACGCATTCAGAATGGTTGAATATGCTATTTCCTCAGGCTAAATACCTATAGGCCTATGTGTAAGCGAACTCGCACTTAGTGCTGATATTAAATAGAGTACATAACCCAAGCTCGGCAGATAGCCACAAGCAATGCTTCGTTCATAATGATTCACCCAATCATAAAGTCTGTTCCAATGTAATACGAAACATAGACTATTTGACAGTCCATTTCCGCTCATGGCCTGCGCCCTGGTCCAAGTTTTAAGACCGCAAATGTTCACCCAATACAACTCATTTTAAACGATATGTTAAAGCTGACATGAATGCACTTTCACTGAAAGTTATAACCATTCAACTTTAATAAAGTTATAACGTTTTATAAATTATAACCATACACAAGCTAATATCAAAGTGTATCAACATATAGCCCATCCATCCACCCCATAAAGAAGGTGATGATGATGGACGTTCGTTATGACGTCCAGTGGACTCTCTTGTTAACTAGGCCTATAGCTGTTATAAAACAAGGTATTTACTCTTTCTTTGTTGTTGATTTTTATTTTATTTTATTTTTAATTTTTTTTGACATTATTCAATTCTCAGTGGCTTCAGTTAAAAAAAAAATCTAGGTCTAATACATGTTTGAACAATCTGAAATTGAAACAGAAGTGAATATTGATTAGTTAAGAATGAGATTGGTTGATAGTTGATAGTCATAAAATATTTCTACAAGCCCCGGATAACAATAAGATGAATGGATACTCCATACTAAGCGCCACTACTGGGTCGTTTTGGGAAATCCTTTTAAGACTTATAGGCTACCGTGGTTTATTGTGCTGGTGTAATTTTCAAAGCGTATATTTTTGTATTCTCAACTTCTGCATCCAACACAATGTCTTTATATAGCCATGGTGTTTGAAGTGCCGATAGATAATGTTTTTCTTTGTCTGCACTCTTTCTCAACAGCAGACCCAATATCAGCCAGACAGCCCGCGCTCCGACCGCACGTCCACAAACAACCGGAGAAGACAACTCGCGTCCGGACCGTTCTTAACGAAAAACAGCTCCACACGTTGCGGACCTGCTACAACGCCAATCCCCGGCCCGATGCTCTGATGAAGGAGCAGCTAGTCGAGATGACCGGTCTCAGTCCCCGAGTCATCCGGGTCTGGTTCCAAAACAAGCGTTGCAAGGACAAGAAGAGGAGTATTCTGATGAAACAGTTACAGCAACAGCAGCCCAACGACAAAACGGTGAGAACCCTGTCTGGTCTTTATTTAAATAAAGGATTCAAAACAGTGGTGTTCTTATCGGTCCAAACGCTGGTAGCTGTTGTAACTGTTTCATTAGAATACTCCTGTTCTTGTCTGGTCAGTTGATGTTATGGGGTGAAATAGAAACAGGGACATGGTCCTATACGTCTGCCTGTGGATGCGTAAGATATATATCCAGATACAGGCGTATACGTTCATACGTGTCGTCGCCCCCCCCCCCCCCCCCCCCCCCCCACACGCACACACAACAAATATCCAGCATGCCCATTCTCGCATCTTTATCGTATTCTAAATACCTAATGTTGTTTTTGTTGTTGTTGTTGGGTCAATGTTGACGTGCTAATTTTAAACTTTATATGACGATCAGTTTCTCTGGGACTATCTGCAGAATATCCAGGGAATGACGGGCACACCGATGGTGGCGGCCAGTCCGGAGAGACACGACGGCGGTTTACAGGCAAACCCAGTGGAGGTGCAGAGTTACCAGCCGCCTTGGAAGGTCCTCAGTGACTTCGCGCTACAGAGTGAGATCGACCAGCCCGCGTTTCAACAACTGGTGAGTTCAGATAGGAGAGAAGGTAGGCTGTACTAGAACACAACTGGTAATTGTAGATAGGAGAGAAGGTAGGCTGTACTAGGACACAACTGGTGAGTTCAGATAGGAGAGAAGGTAGGCTGTACTAGAACACAACTGGTGAGTTCAGGTAGGAGAGAAGGTAGGCTGTACTAGAACACAACTGGTGAGTTCAGATAGGAGAGAAGGTAGGCTGTACTAGAACACAACTGGTGAGTTTAGATAGGAGAGAAGCTAGGCTGTACTAGAACACAACTGGTAATTTTAGATAGGAGAGAAGGTAGGCTGTACTAGAACACAACTGGTAATTGTAGATAGGAGAGAAGGTAGGCTGTACTAGAACACAACTGGTAATTGTAGATAGGAGAGAAGGTAGGCTGTACTAGAACACAACTGGTGAGTTTAGATAGGAGAGAAGGTAGGCTGTACTAGAACACAACTGGTAATTGTAGATAGGAGAGAAGCTAGGCTGTAATAGAACACAACTGGTGAGTTTAGATAGGAGAGAAGGTAGGCTGTACTAGAACACAACTGGTAATTGTAGATAGGAGAGAAGGTAGGCTGTACTAGGACACAACTGGTGAGTTCAGGTAGTAGAGAAGGTAGGCTGTACTAGGACACAACTGGTGAGTTCAGGTAGTAGAGAAGGTAGGCTGTACTAGAGACAGTGTAAACGAAATCACAGGTAACGGTTAGGTTGTAATTTTGTTTTTCATGTTTCATGTTATGTTTGTTATTATTTGATATAATTAGGCTATTTATAAGTGACGTATGGGGTAGAAATGCAACTGTCATATCAAGGGCTTACATTGTATATGACATTTTATTGCATTGTCTAAAGTGTATTATTGAAATCATTTTTGAGCTAATATCTTGACGTGTGTCAATAATGTGATGTATTGGTTGACACGTTACATTTAATTTTAATGTTAACGTCTTAAAATATATTATTGACATACTATATATTGACCTAATGTCTTGACATGTGAATAATGACAGTCTGCCTAACATTGTTTTGTTTCTTTGTTCAGGTAAATTTCTCGGAGGGAGGCCCTGGTTCCAACTCGACAGGGAGCGAAGTTGCCTCGATGTCATCCCAACTTCCAGACACACCCAACAGCATGGTCTCGAGCCCTATAGAGGCGTAGGCCCTCGCGGACCGAGTGTAGACTACGTCAGACTATTGTCATATTTCTGACTGTTGATGTTAGTTGGACAAAGTGCCGGACTGACTGAAAAGCCGAAAAAAAACTTGACTCGGGGTGGAAAGAAACAAAAAATGTCACTCTCTTGTTGATTTCATTCGAACTGAGAGATAAAAAGAGAACCCCCCCCCCTCCCTCTACTGCACGAAGCCTCTTTAACAACAACTACTGGTTGTAGTTTTACACTGTGAAGACAATCATGGGATTATTACCCGAGCTAGATCTGTCCAAGCGTCCGTCATTACGTCCGTCTGTCCACTCGCCGCAAAACAACCCTGGAGAAGAGAAGGAGAGAGAGGACCATGGTGTAGACGAGAAGAAGAAGCGTGTTACAAGGAGCGGTGGAGAGCGCATCTGCCTGCATCATAACGTCTCTGCGACTCATGCGACTCATGCGTAACAAGATGTATAGATTTCACTACATCGTCCATGACTGGTGCTGCCCGTTGGAAATGCCTGTTTACAGTTTTGCCAAAAAAAAAAGAATACAGAAAACCCCATACATACACTTCAACAAAACCCCCCTGGACCCATGGACCTCTAGGAACAATCCAAACGTTATTATTGAAGATGAAATCTGAAACCTAGGCTACATTTGCGCATTGTTGTGCGTGATGTTTGAATATACAAACAAATGACTGTCTGCCATTTCGGTTTCTATAAAATAGCTTGACTTGAGATCCGCCCGCTGTTATAACGACGTTTAGAGGGGATTGCAAATAATGCTTTTCCATAGTTTTGTTATTATCTCCTTGATAAAGCCCAAGTAGGCCTACTAAAGCATTGCAACAAGGTATACCTCTATTATGCCACAAGCTTCGTGGGACTATTGTGTGTGAGTTTGTGTCCGTCCAATAATATTGTTTTCTTTCCCAAAGATGTGTATAGTATTAAGTTATAACGACCGTTAGCTCTGGAAAAAAAACTTGTTTTTCTTCCGTTAATTCCTGTACAACAAAATTATGTTTTATTTATCGTCGAAAGACTTGCCACTTTTTTTTGTGTAACCTTCTATACTGAAGTAAAAAATAAAAAATATTGTACCGTGTTTTCTGAATTATCTATCCAAATTGTATGTGTCCTGTCCCTTTCTTAAATATTATTATGTAAATCGACATCACATGTAGAAATATATCTCCAGGATTATTTCACTAATAAACATGGACTTTAATGTAAACCATACGACGGCAGATATAGTCTGCGCCTCTTTTGGTCCTCGCCCTGCATTCATCCCATTATTTCACACCTCCTTTGGGCCTAGTGATTTCATATGGAACTCGATTAAAATTAAAATTGCACGTAGCTATCACTGTGATTAACAGAAGACTCGGTTTAGATGGAATGTTTGAATTGCACAGGTATAAACATGGACACGGTCTGGCATTAGTAACGACGTCCCATTTAATAAGATACAATGTGTTGGCGTTTTGCTTGGACGATGTAGGCTAAATTGCATTATAGAGAAGACGAGATGCAAGCTATAGGCTATCATAATTACTATTAGTGGAGCAGTGTCGGATATATCATTCTGTACGTCTGTGTAGGCTAGCTCTGACCTGACATTCCGAGAGCTTGGTCCCATCTGCAAATAGATGATTCTGAGACATTTGGCTTTAAAAGTTCCCGAATCCTCATTGGTTTGAACGGTGTCACCAATGTTTATTTTGTATTCTTAAGGACATGAATTGTGGGTATTTAGAGTACTATTTATGTAGAGAACATTTGAACAGAAACAAGGCTATGTCAACAACTGCATTTGTACAAGAAAACAATATAGATAGAACTTTATAGTCCCAAGCTCTCGATATGCCATGCAGAATTACGCATAACGGCCATCCTACCCACTCCATAACCTAATGCATTCACTCATCCACGTCGGTGTTTTAGAAGTCTGATTATAAACAAGTGACTGTACAATGACGGGCGCCATATGCATTTTAAAGCTATAATGAAGGCGTTTCATGGATATAATTCTGACAATAGGCCCTGGTTGTTTAGCAGGCCTAGGCAACTCTCTCGGTATAAAGGGTTTTGTAAGGCTGACGGAGGAGAGATGAGCGCGCCTCTTTCCCCCTCCGGTGACTGTAGTTAGCCTTTCATATTTGCAATCACCTTTTTGAGCCGAGTATACATTCAACAGAAGAATAACTCAATCCATCAAATACGATTGAAGGGTGGACTGGTTTTGAGTAATACTCATTACAATGTATATCACTCAAAAACTTCCAACACAAATTCAACTTCACCTCCAAAGGTATTTTATTCGATCATGGAACAACAGATCAGTGAGTAGCAAAGGACCCTTAGCCCTTCCAGGAGTAGACTATGAAGAATCACACTAGGCCCAACAAAGCCTGAGGTCTAAACAAGAGATGTTCGGTATGTGTGTACAACTCTGTCAGTGTGTGTATGTATGTATGTGTGTGTGTGTGTGTGTGTGTGTGTGTGTGTGTGTGTGTGTGTGTGTGTGTATGTATGTATGTGTGTGTGTGTATGTATGTGTGTGTATGTCTGTGTGTGTGTGTGTGTGTGTATGTGTGTGTGTGTGTGTGTGTGTGTGTGTGTGTGTGTGTGTGTGTGTGTGTGTGTGAAAGAGAGTGTGTGTAAGTACTGTATGTATGTGTGTGTGTGTGTGTGTGTGTGTGGGGGTACAAAGCTTTATATCCAGCTAGCCCTATGATAAGCTACTGAAGCACAATGCCCTTGGGAGCAGGGAAACAAAAAACAAGATATAGAGGGAAGAAGAGAAGTGCCATCATCATAAAGGGCACTCAAGACACTTTAAGTGTGTCTGCCTCCCTGCCTCCCTCCCTCCCTGCCTGCCTCCCTCCCTGCCTGCCTGCCTGCCTGCCTGCCTGCCTGCCTGCCTGCCTGCCTGCCTGCCTGCCAACCTGCCTCCATGTCTCCCTGCATGCCTCCCTGCCTGCCTCCCTGCCTGCCTGCCTCCCTCCCTGCCTGCCTACCTCCCTCCCTGCCTGCCTGCCTGCCTGCCTGCCTGCCTGCCTGCCTGCCTGCCTCCATGTCTCCCTGCCTGCCTGCCTGCCTGGCTGCCTCCATGTCTCCCTGCCTCCATGCCTGCCTGCCTCCCTGCCTCCATGTCTCCCTCCCTGCCTGCCTCCCTGCTTGCCTGCCTGCCTGCCTGCCTGCCTGCCAACCTGCCTCCATGTCTCCCTGCATGCCTCCCTGCCTGCCTCCCTGCCTGCCTGCCTCCCTCCCTGCCTGCCTACCTCCCTCCCTGCCTGCCTGCCTGCCTGCCTGCCTGCCTGCCTGCCTGCCTCCATGTCTCCCTGCCTACCTGCCTGACTGCCTCCCTTCATGTCTCCCTGCCTGACTCCCTGCCAGCCTCCCTTCATGTCTCCCTGCCTGACTCCCTGCCAGCCTCTCTCCATGTCTCCCTGCCTGACTGTCTGCCTGCCTCCCTCCATGTCTCCCTGCCTGACTCCCTGCCTCCCTCCCTCCATGTCTCCCTGCCTACCTGCCTGACTGCCTCCCTTCATGTCTCCCTGCCTGACTCCCTGCCAGCCTCCCTTCATGTCTCCCTGCCTGACTCCCTGCCAGCCTCTCTCCATGTCTCCCTGCCTGACTGTCTGCCTGCCTCCCTCCATGTCTCCCTGCCTGACTCCCTGCCTCCCTCCCTCCATGTCTCCCTGCCTGCCGGCCTCCTTCATCTCTCTGCCCGCCTCCTTCCTTGTCTCTCTGCCTCCCTCCTTGTCTTCCTGCCTACCTGACTACCTGCCTGCCTGCCTACCTTCCCCCCTCTATGTCTCCCTGCCTCCCTGCCGGCCTGCCACAAACCGTCAAAAGCCTCCTGGCTAATTCTCCCTGATCCTGACCCAGCATCCCCTGCCCTAGAACTAGAAGCCTAGACTGAAGGCTATGTCTTCAATGAAAATCTGTTCCCTAGGTAGTGCACAACCAGGGCGCTGGTCAAAACTACATAGTAAATAGGATGCCATAGGGCCCTGGTCAAAAGTAGTGCACTACATAGGGAATAGGGTGCTATTTCAGATGCACCCTCAGTTAGAGACACCGTGAATAAGGGGAAATACAGGGAGGACAACAGATGGCACAATAAACTAGGATACAGTTGTTTATATACGTTATTATAATGCCTTGTTTCTGTCTGTAGTGTGTCATTGTTTTGAGGTACCAAGATTCAAATTCATTCCCACTGCAGGTTCACTCCGAAAGGTTTGCTGTATTGGATGTGTTTTGGTGACACTGACACACTCCAGGCTGTTCCTCTCTTGGACATAGTCTTTGGACTATGATGCAAACCCACACCTGTATTGATCATCCTCTAAAAGACTAAGCCTTTACTACTATAGCCCATGGAAAGGAGTAAAGTGTTGAAATGTCCTAGCTCTAGGAGATATCAGAAAGCTCAGGAAATAGTCAATTTTTTTTGAACACATATTTAACCCCTTATTTTTGTTGGCACAAAACTACCTCCATACGTCCATTAATTTGTATGGGTTACCATCACTGTAGCTCGGCCCACCTTCCACCGCAGATGGGATCTCTCCTGGTCTGATAAACACTGTAGTAGCTCGGCCACCTTCCACCGCAGATGGGATCTCTCCTGGTCTGATAAACACTGCTGTAGCTTGGCCCACCTTCCAACGCAGATGGGTTCTCTCCTGGTCTGATAAACACTGCTGTAGCTCGGCCACCTTCCACCGCAGATGGGGTCTCTCCTGGTCTGATATACACTGCTGTAGCTCGGCCACCTCCCACCGCAGATGTGGAAGGCCAACATAGCTGGATTTGGTATATTGATATCCAGCCTCTAGCTTAAATTGATCGATTTTGATTGGGATTTTTAAAATTATGTTACACGGGTGACTCGTAAGGAATGATTCTAATCTAAATGACCCCGTCAGTAACATTCTAATCTAAATGACCCCGTCAGTAACATTCTAATCTAAATGACCACGTCAGTAACATTCTAATCTAAATGACCCCGTCAGTAACATTCTAATCTAAATGACCCCGTCAGTAACATTCTAATCTAAATGACCCCGTCAGTAACATTCTAATCTAAATGACCCCGTCAGTAACATTCTAATCTAAATGACCCCGTCAGTAACATTCTAATCTAAATGACCCCGTCAGTAACATTCTAATCTAAATGACCCCGTCAGTAACATTCTAATCTAAATGACCACGTCAGTAACATTCTAATCTAAATGACCCCGTCAGTAACATTCTAATCTAAATGACCCCGTCAGTAACATTCTAATCTAAATGACCCCGTCAGTAACATTCTAATCTAAATGACCCCGTCAGTAACATTCTAATCTAAATGACCCCGTCAGTAACATTCTAATCTAAATGACCCCGTCAGTAACATTCTAATCTAAATGACCCCGTCAGTAACATTCTAATCTAAATGACCCCGTAAGTAACATTCTAATCTAAATGACCCCGTCAGTAACATTCTAATCTAAATGACCCCGTCTGTAACATTCTAATCTAAATGACCTCGTCAGTAACATTCTGATCTAAATGACCCCGTCAGTAACATTCTAATATAAATGACCCCGTCAGTAACATTCTAATCTAAATGACCCCGTCAGTAGCATTCTAATCTAAATGACCCCGTCAGTAACATTCTAATCTAAATGACCCCGTCAGTAACATTCTAATCTAAATGGCCCCGTCAGTAACATTCTAATCTAAATGACCCCGTCAGTAACATTCTAATCTAAATGACCCCGTCAGTAACATTCTAATCTAAATGACCCCGTCAGTAACATTCTAATCTAAATGACCCCATCAGTAACATTCTAGTCTAAATGACCCCGTCAGTAACATTCTAATCTAAATGACCCCGTCAGTAACATTCTAATCTAAATGACCCCGTCAGTAACATTCTAATCTAAATGACCCCGTCAGTAACATTCTAATCTAAATGACCACGTCAGTAACATTCTAATCTAAATGACCCCGTCAGTAACATTCTAATCTAAATGACCCCGTCAGTAACATTCTAATCTAAATGACCACGTCAGTAACATTCTAATCTAAATGACCCCGTCTGTAACATTCTAATCTAAATGACCCCGTCAGTAACATTCTAATCTAAATGACCACGTCAGTAACATTCTAATCTAAATGACCCCGTCAGTAACATTCTAATCTAAATGACCCCGTCAGTAACATTCTAATCTAAATGACACCGTCAGTAACATTCTAATCTAAATGACCACGTCAGTACCATTCTAATCTAAATGACCCCGTCAGTAACATTCTAATCTAAATGACCCCGTCAGTAACATTCTAATCTAAATGACCCCGTCAGTAACATTCTAATCTAAATGACCCCGTCAGTAACATTCTAATCTAAATGACCCCGTCAGTAACATTCTAATCTAAATGACCCCGTCAGTAACATTCTAATCTAAATGACCCCGTCAGTAACATTCTAATCTAAATGACCCCGTCAGTAACATTCTAATCTAAATGACCCCGTCAGCAGCATTCTAATCTAAATGACCCCGTCAGTAACATTCTAATCTAAATGACCCCGTCAGTAACATTCTAATCTAAATGACCCCGTCAGTAACATTCTAATCTAAATGACCCCGTCAGTAACATTCTAATCTAAATGATCCCGTCAGTAACATTCTAATCTAAATGACCCCGTTAGTAACATTCTAATCTAAATGACCCCGTCAGTAACATTCTAATCTAAATGACCCCGTCAGTAACATTCTAATCTAAATGACCCCGTCAGTAACATTCTAATCTAAATGACCCCGTCAGTAAACATTCTAATCTAAATGACCCCGTCAGTAACATTCTAATCTAAATGACCCCGTCAGTAACATTCTAATCTAAATGACCCCGTCAGTAACATTCTAATCTAAATGACCCCGTCAGTAGCATTCTAATCTAAATGACCCCGTCAGTAACATTCTAATCTAAATGACCCCGTCAGTAACATTCTAATCTAAATGACCCCGTCAGTAACATTCTAATCTAAATGACCCCGTCAGTAACATTCTAATCTAAATGATCCCGTCAGTAACATTCTAATCTAAATGACCCCGTCAGTAACATTCTAATCTAAATGACCCCGTCAGTAACATTAAAATCTAAATGACCCCGTCAGTAACATTCTAATCTAAATGACCCCGTCAGTAACATTCTAATCTAAATGACCCCGTCAGTAACATTCTAATCTAAATGACCCCGTCAGTAACATTCTAATCTAAATGACCCCGTCAGTAACATTCTAATCTAAATGACCCCGTCAGTAACATTCTAATCTAAATGACCACGTCAGTAACATTCTAATCTAAATGACCCCGTCAGTAACATTCTAATCTAAATGACCCCGTCAGTAACATTCTAATCTAAATGACCCCGTCAGTAACATTCTAATCTAAATGACCCCGTCAGTAACATTCTAATCTAAATGACCCCGTCAGTAACATTCTAATCTAAATGACCCCGTCAGTAACATTCTAATCTAAATGACCCCGTCAGTAACATTCTAATCTAAATGACCACGTCAGTAACATTCTAATCTAAATGACCCCGTCAGTAACATTCTAATCTAAATGACCCCGTCAGTAACATTCTAATCTAAATGACCCCGTCAGTAACATTCTAATCTAAATGACCCCGTCAGTAACATTCTAATCTAAATGACCCCGTCAGTAACATTCTAATCTAAATGACCCCGTCAGTAACATTCTAATCTAAATGACCCCGTCATTAACATTCTAATCTAAATGACCCCGTAAGTAACATTCTAATCTAAATGACCCCGTCAGTAACATTCTAATCTAAATGACCCCGTCTGTAACATTCTAATCTAAATGACCTCGTCAGTAACATTCTGATCTAAATGACCCCGTCAGTAACATTCTAATATAAATGACCCCGTCAGTAACATTCTAATCTAAATGACCCCGTCAGTAGCATTCTAATCTAAATGACCCCGTCAGTTACATTCTAATCTAAATGACCCCGTCAGTAACATTCTAATCTAAATGGCCCCGTCAGTAACATTCTAATCTAAATGACCCCGTCAGTAACATTCTAATCTACATGACCCCGTCAGTAACATTCTAATCTAAATGACCCCGTCAGTAACATTCTAATCTAAATGACCCCATCAGTAACATTCTAATCTAAATGACCCCGTCAGTAACATTCTAATCTAAATGACCCCGTCAGTAACATTCTAATCTAAATGACCCCGTCAGTAACATTCTAATCTAAATGACCCCGTCAGTAACATTCTAATCTAAATGACCACGTTAGTAACATTCTAATCTAAATGACCCCGTCAGTAACATTCTAATCTAAATGACCCCGTCAGTAACATTCTAATCTAAATGACCACGTCAGTAACATTCTAATCTAAATGACCCCGTCTGTAACATTCTAATCTAAATGACCCCGTCAGTAACATTCTAATCTAAATGACCCCGTCAGTAACATTCTAATCTAAATGACCCCATCAGTAACATTCTAATCTAAATGACCACGTCAGTACCATTCTAATCTAAATGACCCCGTCAGTAACATTCTAATCTAAATGACCCCGTCAGTAACATTCTAATCTAAATGACCCCGTCAGTAACATTCTAATCTAAATGACCCCGTCAGTAAATCTAAATGACCCCGTCAGTAACATTCTAATCTAAATGACCCCGTCAGTAACATTCTAATCTAAATGACCCCGTCAGTAACATTCTAATCTAAATGACCCCGTCAGTAACATTCTAATCTAAATGACCCCGTCAGTAACATCTAATCTAAATGTAACATTCTAATCTAAATGACCCCGTCAGTAACATTCTAATCTAAATGACCCCGTCAGCAGCATTCTAATCTAAATGACCCCGTCAGTAACATTCTAATCTAAATGACCCCGTCAGTAACATTCTAATCTAAATGACCCCGTCAGTAACATTCTAATCTAAATGACCCCGTCAGTAACATTCTAATCTAAATGATCCCGTCAGTAACATTCTAATCTAAATGACCCCGTTAGTAACATTCTAATCTAAATGACCCCGTCAGTAACATTCTAATCTAAATGACCCCGTCAGTAACATTCTAATCTAAATGACCCCGTCAGTAACATTCTAATCTAAATGACCCCGTCAGTAACATTCTAATCTAAATGACCCCGTCAGTAACATTCTAATCTAAATGACCCCGTCAGTAACATTCTAATCTAAATGACCCCGTCAGTAGCATTCTAATCTAAATGACCCCGTCAGTAACATTCTAATCTAAATGACCCCGTCAGTAACATTCTAATCTAAATGACCCCGTCAGTAACATTCTAATCTAAATGACCCCGTCAGTAACATTCTAATCTAAATGATCCCGTCAGTAACATTCTAATCTAAATGACCCCGTCAGTAACATTCTAATCTAAATGACCCCGTCAGTAACATTAAAATCTAAATGACCCCGTCAGTAACATTCTAATCTAAATGACCCCGTCAGTAACATTCTAATCTAAATGACCCCGTCAGTAACATTCTAATCTAAATTACCCCGTCAGTAACATTCTAATCTAAATTACCCCGTCAGTAACATTCTAATCTAAATGTCCCCGTCAGTAACATTCTAATCTAAATGATCCCGTCAGTAACATTCTAATCTACATGACCCCGTCAGTAACATTCTAATCTAAATGACCCCGTCAGTAACATTCTAATCTAAATGACCCCGTCAGTAACATTCTAATCTAAATGACCCCGTCAGTAACATTCTAATCTAAATGACCCCGTCAGTAACATTCTAATCTAAATGACCCCGTCAGTAACATTCTAATCTAAATGACCCCGTCAGTAACATTCTAATCTAAATGACCCCGTCAGTAACATTCTAATCTAAATGATCCCGTCAGTAACATTCTAATCTAATTGACCCCGTCAGTAACATTCTAATAAATCTGTGTAAAAGTGAAATGGAACTACTCACAATTTGCTGTGTTACTGTTTCATTATCTTTCTATACTGGTAAGAAATACATCTAGAACAGACACGGAAATACATTATGTACAGTTACATTCTCAGAGGGAGAGATTACTCAACATACAGAGTCGTTTCTCAGGCTTCAGACCTAGTCTGAGTTCCATGACAATTCACACTCCAAGCTGTTATTGAATCAGACATGACATTGGCTTGCCAGGTAGGCAGAATACAGAGCCCCCCCCCCCCCACACCACCACCACTACTACTACTTCAGCCAGATGCTTCACTTAAATTGCACCAGTTAGTACCACAGTAGAGATGGAGTACTTCCACTGCGTTTGGTGCTACTTGTGCTTTTAAAGCTTTTAATTTACTGTGCAGCAAGTCAGATGGTTAGCCTAAGACCCGGTGATGGCTTATAGGGACACTTGTTAGCTTTTAGCAACAATGCCTCAACGGGATAAACCTGGAAAGCCACACATTATGGCGTTCCCGTGGCGGCGAGGTTACCTTAGCGCCGTGTAGTGTATCTATGGGGTAGTATTATTAACATAAGAGACAGAGAATGAATGGATAGTGTTTTTTGTCTCTTCTTACCATGTTTTCCCCCCCTAGTGCGCCAGTTGAAGAACCCCACGCTCTGGTCTCCGGTTCTTACCATGTTTTCCCCCCCTAGTGCGCCAGTTGAAGAACCCCACGCTCTGGTCTCCGGTTCTTACCATGTTTTCCCCCCCTAGTGCGCCAGTTGAAGAACCCCACGCTCTGGTCTCCGGTTCTTACCATGTTTTCCCCCCCTAGTGCGCCAGTTGAAGAACCCCACGCTCTGGTCTCCGGTTCTTACCATGTTTTCCCCCCCTAGTGCGCCAGTTGAAGAACCCCACGCTCTGGTCTCCGGTTCTGGAGAGACAGTAGGAGTGAGCTTTCATCTTCTATTCTTTGTTCGTTCGTCCCGGGATTGCCTATCTTAAAATCGTACTTTATCATACTTTACTGTGGATTAAATTACCATGTGAATGTTCAGAGTAGTCAAAATGGTTCCCTTTCAATACAATAATTCATACTCTTACTGAACGCCACTGTAATAATTGATCATTGATGAATCTGTGAGGAATCATTAATTATCATGAGTCATGAATCATTATATATATACATATATACAGAACGGTATACATTTCACTTGCCCTATATCTTTTTTTTGAGAGAGAAGTTCATGAAATTCAATATTCTTGTTAATATTCATTGATAAATGATTCCTGACTCATGATAATTCATGATTCCTCACAGATTCATCAATGATCAATTATTACAGTGGCGTTCAGTAAGGGTTTGAATACTTGTATTGAAAGGGAACCATTTTGTTGGGGCAGACATTATTTGATGAGTCACCTTACCATCAGTTACAGCTCTGACAGCGAGGTCAGTCATCTGGAATCACGGCTCATTGGTTTCACAATACCCACAATACCCCCAACACTCACAACACTCACAATACCCCCAATACCCCCAATATCCCCAACACTCATAATACCCACAATACCCACAATACCCCCAATATCCCCAACACTCACAATACCCACAATACCCACAATACCCACAATGCCCACAATATCCCCAATACCCACAATACCCACAATATTCACAATACCCACAATACCCCCAATACCCTCAATATCCCCAACACTCACAATACCCACAATACCCACAATACCCACAATACCCACAATACCCACAATGCCCACAATATCCCCAATACCCACAATACCCACAATATTCACAACACCCACAATACCCCCAATACCCCCAATATCCCCAACACTCACAATACCCACAATACCCACAATACCCACAATATCCCCAATACTCACATACCCATGATACCCCCAATATCCCCAACACTCACAATACCTACAAAACCCACAATATCCCCAACACTCACAATACCCACAATATCCCCAACACCCACAACACCCACAATACCCACAATACCCACAATGCCCACAATATCCCCAATACCCACAATACCCACAATATTCACAATACCCACAATGCCCCCAATATCCCCAATACTTACAATACCCACAATAACCACAATATTCACATACCCACAAAACCCACAATATACACAATAACTACAATTTCCACAATACCCATAATATTCACAAAACTCACACTATTCACATTACCCACAATACCCACAATACCCACAATATTCACATTACCTACCATACCCACAATATTCACATTACCCACAATACCCACATTACCCACAATATTTACATTACCCACAATACCCACAATACCCACAATACCCACAATAGTCACAATACCCACAATATTCACATTACCCACAATACCCACAATACCCACAATACCCACAATAGTCACAATACCCACAATATTCACATGACCCACAATACCCACAATATTCACATTACCCACAATACCCACAATAGTCACAATACCCACAATATTCACATTACCCACAATACCCACAATACCCACAATACCCACAATACCCACAATAGTCACAATACCCACAATATTCACATGACCCACAATACCCACACTATTCACATTACCCACAATACCCACAATACCCACAATATTCACATGACCCACAATACCCACAATATTCACATTACCCACAATACCCACAATACCCACAATACCCACAATACCCACAATAGTCACAATACCCACAATATTCACAATACCCACATTACCCACAATATTCACATTACCCACAATACCCACAATACCCACAATAACTGTCTCATCAATCACACATTCAGTTGGGGGAAAAGAGCCCGCTCAGAGCCATGATATATCCCTCACCAGGAACTGTAGGACTCCGGTCAAATGTCGCGCTCTATATAGGGAATAGGGTGCCATTTCATGCACAGCCCTGGGTGATCAGCATCTCTCATATCAACTATTCTTCTGTGTAAAGGAGACTGATGGGGACTATTCCCCTGTCTAAGGAGAACGTGATGAGGACTATTCTCTTGTCTAAGGGGACTGTAATGAGGACTATTCTCTTGTCTAAGGAGACTGATGGGGACTATTCCCCTGTCTAAGGAGAACGTGATGAGGAGTATTCCTCTGTCTAAGGGGACTGTGATGGAGACTATTCTTCTGTTTAAGGGAGACTGTGATGAGGACTATGTAAAAAGGACTGTGATTGGTGACTCTTCTCCTGTCTAAGGGGACTGTGATGAGGACTATTCTCCTGTCTAAGGGGACTGAGATGGGAACTATTCTCCTATGAAAAGGGTATTGATGAGGACTATTCTCTTGTCTAAGGGGACTGAGATGGGAACTATTCTCCTATGAAAAGGGTATTGATGAGGACTATTCTCTTGTCTAAGGTGACTGAGATGGGAACTATTCTCCTATGAAAAGGGTATTGATGGGGACTATTCTCTTGTCTAAGGGGACTGAGATGGGAACTATTCTCCTGTCTAAGGGGACTGAGATGGGAACTATTCTCCTGTTTATGGGAGACTGAGATGGGAACTATTCTCCTGTCTAAGGGGACTGAGATGGGGACTATTCTCCTGTTTATGGGAGACTGAGATGGGAACTATTCTCCTGTCTAAGGGGACTGAGATGGGGACTATTTTCCTGTCTAAGAGGACTGTGATGGGGACTATTTTCCTGTCTAAGAGGACTGTGATGGGGACTATTTTCCTGTCTAAGGGGACTGTGATGGGGACTATTTTCCTGTCTAAGAGGACTGTGATGGGGACTATTTTCCTGTCTAAGGGGTCTGAGATGGGGACTATTCTTCTGTCTAAGGGGACTGTGATGGGGACTATTTTCCTGTCTAAGGGGTCTGAGATGGGGACTATTCTTCTGTCTAAGGGGACTGTGATGGGGACTATTTTCCTGTCTAAGGGGTCTGAGATGGGGACTATTCTTCTGTCTAAGGGGACTGTGATGGGGACTATTTTCCTGTCTAAGGTGATTGTTGTGGGGACTTTTCTTCAGTGTATCGGGACTGTGATGGGGACTGTTCTCCTGTGTAAAGGGGACTTTGATGGGGACCTGTCTTCAGTTTAAAGGGACTGTGATGGATACTTTTATTATGTCTAAGGGACTGAAATGGGGACTATTCTCCAGTGTAAAGGGACTGTGATGGGGACTATTCTCCAGTGTAAAGGGATTGTGATGGAGACTGTTCTCCAGGGTAAAGGGAGTGTGATGGAGACTATTCTGCAGTGTAAAGGGAGTGTGATGGAGACTATTCTCCAGTGTAAAGGGAGTGTGATGGAGACTATTCTCCAGTGTAAAGGGAGTGTAATGGAGACTATTCTCCAGTGTAAAGGGAGTGAGTCTGATGGAGACTATTCTCCAGTGTAAAGGGAGTGTGATGGAGACTATTCTCCAGTGTAAAGGGAGTGTGATGGAGACTATTCTCCAGTGTAAAGGGATTGTGATGGAGACTGTTCTCCAGTGTAAAGGGAGTGTGATGGAGACTATTCTCCAGTGTAAAGGGAGTGTGATGGAGACTATTCTCCAGTGTAAAGGGAGTGTGATGGATACTATTCTCCAGTGTAAAGGCTCCAGGTCATCTACAAGTCCATGCTAGGTAAAGCTCCGCCTTATCTCAGTTCACTGGTTACGATAGCAACACCCATCCGTAGCACGCACTCCAGCAGGTGTATCTCACTGATCATCCCTAAAGCCAACACCTCATTTGGCCGCCTTTCGTTCCAGTTCTCTGCTGCCTGTGACTGGAACGAATTGCAAAAATCGCTGAAATTGGAGACTTTTATCTCCCTCACCAACTTCAAACATCTGCTATCTGAGCAGCTAACCGATCGCTGCAGCTGTACATAGTCTATTGGTAAATAGCCCACCCATTTTCACCTACCTCATCCCCATACTGTTTTTATTTATTTATTTTCTGCTCTTTTGCACACCAAAATCTCTACCTGTACATAACCATCTGATCATTTATCACTCCAGTGTTAATCTGCATAATTGTAATTATTTGCCTACCTTCTCATGCCTTTTGCACACAATGTATATATAGACTCCCCTTTTTTCTACTGTGTTATTGCCTTGTTAATTGTTTACTCCATGTGTAACTCTGTGTTGTCTGTTCACACTGCTATGCTTTATCTTGGCCAGGTCGCAGTTGCAAATGAGAACTTGTTCTCAACTAGCCTACCTGGTTAAATAAAGGTGAAATAAAAAAAAATAAAATAAAAAAAAGGGAGTGTGATGGAGACTGTTCTCCAGTGTAAAGGGAGTGTGAAGGAGACTATTCTCCAGTGTAAAGGGAGTGTGAAGGAGACTATTCTCCAGTGTAAAGGGAGTGTGATGGAGACTATTCTCCAGTGTAAAGGGAGTGTGATGGAGACTATTCTCCAGTGTAAAGGGAGTGAGTCTGATGGAGACTATTCTCCAGTGTAAAGGGAGTGTGATGGAGACTATTCTCCAGTGTAAAGGGAGTGTGATGGAGACTATTCTCCAGTGTAAAGGGATTGTGATGGAGACTGTTCTCCAGTGTAAAGGGAGTGTGATGGAGACTATTCTCCAGTGTAAAGGGAGTGTGATGGAGACTATTCTCCAGTGTAAAGGGAGTGTGATGGATACTATTCTCCAGTGTAAAGGCTCCAGGTCACCTACAAGTCCATGCTAGGTAAAGCTCCGCCTTATCTCAGTTCACTGGTTACGATAGCAACACCCATCCGTAGCACGCACTCCAGCAGGTGTATCTCACTGATCATCCCTAAAGCCAACACCTCATTTGGCCGCCTTTCGTTCCAGTTCTCTGCTGCCTGTGACTGGAACGAATTGCAAAAATCGCTGAAATTGGAGACTTTTATCTCCCTCACCAACTTCAAACATCTGCTATCTGAGCAGCTAACCGATCGCTGCAGCTGTACATAGTCTATTGGTAAATAGCCCACCCATTTTCACCTACCTCATCCCCATACTGTTTTTATTTATTTATTTTCTGCTCTTTTGCACACCAAAATCTCTACCTGTACATAACCATCTGATCATTTATCACTCCAGTGTTAATCTGCATAATTGTAATTATTTGCCTACCTTCTCATGCCTTTTGCACACAATGTATATATAGACTCCCCTTTTTTCTACTGTGTTATTGCCTTGTTAATTGTTTACTCCATGTGTAACTCTGTGTTGTCTGTTCACACTGCTATGCTTTATCTTGGCCAGGTCGCAGTTGCAAATGAGAACTTGTTCTCAACTAGCCTACCTGGTTAAATAAAGGTGAAATAAAAAAAAATAAAATAAAAAAAAGGGAGTGTGATGGAGACTGTTCTCCAGTGTAAAGGGAGTGTGAAGGAGACTATTCTCCAGTGTAAAGGGAGTGTGAAGGAGACTATTCTCCAGTGTAAAGGGAGTGTGATGGAGACTATTCTCCAGTGTAAAGGGAGTGTGATGGAGACTATTCTCCAGTGTAAAGGGAGTGTGATGGAGACTATTCTCCAGTGTAAAGGGAGTGTGATGGAGACTATTCTCCAGTGTAAAGGGAGTGTGATGGAGACTATTCTCCAGTGTAAAGGGAGTGTGATGGAGACTATTCTCCAGTGTAAAGGGAGTGTGATGGAGACTATTCTCCAGGGTAAAGGGAGTGAGTCTGATGGAGACTATTCTCCAGTGTAAAGGGAGTGTGATGGAGACTATTCTCCAGGGTAAAGGGAGTGAGTCTGATGGAGACTATTCTCCAGTGTAAAGGGAGTGTGATGGAGACTATTCTCCAGGGTAAAGGGAGTGAGTCTGATGGAGACTATTCTCCAGTGTAAAGGGAGTGTGATGGGGACTATTCTCCAGTGTAAAGGGAGTGAGTCTGATGGAGACTATTCTCCAGTGTAAAGGGAGTGTGATGGAGACTATTCTCCAGTGTAAAGGGAGTGTGATGGAGACTATTCTCCAGTGTAAAGGGAGTGTGATGGAGACTATTCTCCAGTGTAAAGGGAGTGAGTCTGATGGAGACTATTCTCCAGTGTAAAGGGAGTGTGATGGAGACTATTCTCCAGTGTAAAGGGAGTGTGATGGAGACTATTCTCCAGTGTAAAGGGAGTGTGATGGAGACTATTCTCCAGTGTAAAGGGAGTGTGATGGAGACTATTCTCCAGTGTAAAGGGAGTGTGAAGGAGACTATTCTCCAGTGTAAAGGGAGTGTGATGGAGACTATTCTCCAGGGTAAAGGGAGTGTGATGGAGACTATTCTCCAGTGTAAAGGGAGTGAGTCTGATGGAGACTATTCTCCAGTGTAAGGGGAGTGTGATGGAGACTATTCTCCAGTGTAAAGGGAGTGTGATGGAGACTATTCTCCAGTGTAAAGGGAGTGTGATGGAGACTATTCTCCAGTGTAAAGGGAGTGTGATGGAGACTATTCTAAAGTGTAATGGGAGTGTGATGGGGACTATTCTCCAGTGTAAAGGGAGTGTGATGGAGACTATTCTCCAGTGTAAAGGGAGTGAGTCTGATGGAGACTGTTCTCCAGTGTAAAGGGAGTGAGTCTGATGGAGACTCTTCTCCAGTGTAAAGAGAGTGTGATGGAGACTGTTCTCCAGTGTAAAGGGAATGTGATGGAGACTATCCTCCAGTGTAAAGGGAGTGTGATGGAGACTATTCTCCAGTGTAAAGGGAGTGTGATGGAGACTGCTCTCTAGTGTAAAGGGAGTGTGATGGAGACTATTCTCCAGTGTAAAGGGAGTGTGATGGAGACTATTCTCCAGTGTAAAGGGAGTGTGATGGAGACTATTCTCCAGTGTAAAGGGAGTGTGATGGAGACTATTCTCCAGTGTAAAGGGAGTGTGATGGAGACTATTCTCCAGTGTAAAGGGAGTGTGATGGAGACTATTCTCCAGTGTAAAGGGAGTGTGATGGAGACTATTCTCCAGTGTAAAGGGAGTGTGATGGAGACTATTCTCCAGTGTAAAGGGATTGTGATGGAGACTATTCTCCAGTGTAAAGGGAGTGTGATGGAGACTATTCTCCAGTGTAAAGGGAGTGTGATGGAGACTATTCTCCAGGGTAAAGGGAGTGAGTCTGATGGAGACTATTCTCCAGTGTAAAGGGAGTGTGATGGAGACTATTCTCCAGGGTAAAGGGAGTGAGTCTGATGGAGACTATTCTCCAGTGTAAAGGGAGTGTGATGGGGACTATTCTCCAGTGTAAAGGGAGTGAGTCTGATGGAGACTATTCTCCAGTGTAAAGGGAGTGTGATGGAGACTATTCTCCAGTGTAAAGGGAGTGTGAAGGAGACTATTCTCCAGTGTAAAGGGAGTGTGATGGAGACTATTCTCCAGGGTAAAGGGAGTGTGATGGAGACTATTCTCCAGTGTAAAGGGAGTGTGATGGAGACTATTCTCCAGTGTAAAGGGAGTGTGATGGAGACTATTCTCCAGTGTAAAGGGAGTGAGTCTGATGGAGACTATTCTCCAGTGTAAAGGGAGTGTGATGGAGACTATTCTCCAGTGTAAAGGGAGTGTGATGGAGACTATTCTCCAGTGTAAAGGGAGTGTGATGCAGACTATTCTCCAGTGTAAAGGGAGTGTGATGGAGACTATTCTCCAGTGTAAAGGGAGTGTGAAGGAGACTATTCTCCAGTGTAAAGGGAGTGTGATGGAGACTATTCTCCAGGGTAAAGGGAGTGTGATGGAGACTATTCTCCAGTGTAAAGGGAGTGAGTCTGATGGAGACTATTCTCCAGTGTAAGGGGAGTGTGATGGAGACTATTCTCCAGTGTAAAGGGAGTGTGATGGAGACTATTCTCCAGTGTAAAGGGAGTGTGATGGAGACTATTCTCCAGTGTAAAGGGAGTGTGATGGAGACTATTCTCCAGTGTAATGGGAGTGTGATGGGGACTATTCTCCAGTGTAAAGGGAGTGTGATGGAGACTATTCTCCAGTGTAAAGGGAGTGAGTCTGATGGAGACTCTTCTCCAGTGTAAAGAGAGTGTGATGGAGACTGTTCTCCAGTGTAAAGGGAATGTGATGGAGACTATTCTCCAGTGTAAAGGGAGTGTGATGGAGACTATTCTCCAGTGTAAAGGGAGTGTGATGGAGACTGTTCTCCAGTGTAAAGGGAGTGTGATGGAGACTATTCTCCAGTGTAAAGGGAGTGTGATGGAGACTATTCTCCAGTGTAAAGGGAGTGTGATGGAGACTATTCTCCAGTGTAAAGGGAGTGTGATGGAGACTATTCTCCAGTGTAAAGGGAGTGTGATGGAGACTATTCTCCAGTGTAAAGGGAGTGTGATGGAGACTATTCTCCAGTGTAAAGGGAGTGTGATGGAGACTATTCTCCAGTGTAAAGGGAGTGTGATGGAGACTATTCTCCAGTGTAAAGGGATTGTGATGGAGACTATTCTCCAGTGTAAATGGGACTTTAACGGGGAGACTAAGAGGCAGGACAAAGGACACTGATAGAATACCCCTCCTGCCTGTCTGGCTGCCGGACTGTATTCAGCTCTATGAGGCCTGGAACAAAAACATCTCTGTACCTGGAGCTATGGCCGAGGGGAACAATAGAGCTGGGGCCTCTGGATGAGACCACATTGAATTGTGGGGGAAGATAAGCATGGGGACCGGGTCGTCCCAACGGTCCGACGTCTGACTCCCAAAATCCCAACACTGGTTGTGTGTGGAAAGGCACAGACAGATATGGAGACAGAAGGCCAAGGCACACAGCACACACTGTGTCAGCAGGATGAGATAACTGCATATTTAAGTCAGAGCGTCGGGTGTTTTGATAGGTCAAAACAGTTTAGGTAACAGAATGGTTTTCTTTGAAAAAATCATGGATAAAAAACATCTTAGAGAGAAGCAGTGAAGTCCTCAGGGGACACAAGATGGCTGTCGGCAGGCATGGAGAGAGGTAGAAAGGGACAAGCATGAGAGAGAGACAGAAGGGACAAGCATGAGAGAGAGACAGAAGGGGACAAGTATGAAGAGAGACAGAAGGGGACAAGTATGAAGAGAGACAGAAGGGGACAAGTATGAAGAGAGACAGAAGGGGACAAGTATGAAGAGAGACAGAAGGGGACAAGTATGAAGAGAGACAGAAGGGGACAAGTATGAAGAGAGACAGAAAGGGACAAGCATGAAGAGAGACCGAAGGGGACAAGT
>NC_092176.1:44071502-44079002 GCF_045791955.1 Oncorhynchus clarkii lewisi | reverse complement strand
ATTGGCTAATAGCAGTAAGGACTGTCTGCTATTCAATGTGTTTCTATTGGCTAATAGCAGTAAGGACTATCTGTTATTCAATGTGTTTCTATTGGCTAATAGCAGTAAGGACTATCTGTTATTCAATGTGTTTCTATGGGCTAATAGCAGTAAGGACTATCTGTTATTCAATGTGTTTCTATTGGCTAATAGCAGTAATAACTATCTGTTATTCAATGTGTTTCTATGGGCTAATAGCAGTAAGGACTATCTGTTATTCAATGTGTTTCTATTGGCTAATAGCAGTAAGCCCAACTACATTTTTTTATCAAATCATTTAACAAAAATATATTTTCTTTTGATACTTCAAGGGGTCTTCTTAATTCAAAATTTAACAGTAAAATATTGCTTGGTATGACCTTCTTAAAACAATTCTTAAAACGGGTATAAACATATCTGAATTTGTCCAATAGAAGCAATTGTTGGACCAGTGATTACACCCTAGATCGGCTAAATGCAGGCAAGAGTTTGAAAGGCCGTGTATAACGTGTCGCTGTCTGTCACCTCAATATTTTTCTCTCGACCTGTGTAAGCACCTACGTTGTAAACTTTCATTCATAGACTAGGTTGTATCAACCTCATAATGGGTATAGGGAACATTCTAGTATCGTGTAGTAGCCTAAACCTATCGATGTTACATTGAACAGGGTGAATGGAATATGAATGACAGTGATCCAATATGCTGTTATAGAAACAACGTCCTCCCTAATCTTAAACATCCCAAATGGCACTTTACCTTATTCCGGTCAGAAGTAGTGAATATGATGTCATTTGGGACATGGGGTGTCTTCTAACCAGCCTATTCAAAAGTTAATGTCCTTTATATGGGGCTCCCGAGTGGCACAGGGGTCTAAGCCACTGCATCTCAGTGCAAGAGGTGTCACTGCAGTCCCTGGTTCAAATTCATTGTAAATAATAATGTGTTCTTAAAACTGACTTGCCCAGTTAAATAAAGGTTACAATAAAAAATAGAATGAATAAATTGTCACACAACCTCCTTGACTTAGAGGGCCTCCCACTGTAAAAAGCACCGTCTGGGACTAACTCTGCCTGCTTGAGTTGTGTTGTTGAATGACTGACGGTCAGCTGGGAGCTGGGATAGAGACATAGACATAATAATAATAATAATAATATATACAGTGTTGCTATGCATTGTATTTAATGGCTCACTTCACTGCATTAGCAGGATTGTGTCTTCAGTCATTGTAACATCCAGTCCATGGAATCTGCAGTCTGGACTAGTGGTTGCTCTAGACATTTTGGAATGGAAAACTCCAGCACATTGCTACATGGATATTGTTAAATTGGAAATAACCTGTGGGGATGTATATGTTGTGACAGAATAAATCAAAAATAAGGAAAAATGTAACAGTTTCCTGATAATATTTTTTTCCCTTATTATATTTAACAAGAAGATCTGGATTGCGTGATAGAAACGTATTTTTCCCGAATGAGCCGACATATGCAATGTTTACCGTGAATGGAGTCTCCGCTAAAATGTAATTCATTTAATTTGCCTGATTCAATTTCAATAACACTGAACTACGACTAAACAGATTGAATAGAGGCATCGATATATGAGCCAAGGGGGTACCAGAGAAGTAGTGCTGAACTTCAGCTATACAGATTGAATGGAGGCATGGATATATGAGCCAAGGGGGTACCAGGGAAGTAGTGCTGAACTTCAGCTATACAGATTGAATAGAGGCATGGATATATGAGCCAAGGGGGTACCAGGGAAGTAGTGCACCAGGGAAGTAGTGCTGAACTTCAGCTATACAGATTGAATAGAGGCATGGATATATGAGCCAAGGGGGTACCAGGGAAGTAGTGCTGATCCAGGATCACTTTTCCCTTTTAGATCATAATGAATATGATTATCAGACTATAGATGAACTAGATGGTACTTCTACTCTGACACACTTTGGTCCGTATGCTCTGGCTTAAACTACATGACCAAAAGAATGTGGACACCAGCTGTGGACACCATTTCATTCAAAAATCATGGCCATTCTAATGGAGTTGCTCCCCCCCCTTTGCTGCTATAACAGGCTCCACTCATCTGGGAAGGCTTTCCATTAGATGATGGAACATTGCTGAGGGGACTTGCCTCCTTTCAGCCACAAAGGCATTTGTGAGGTCTGGCACTGATATTGGGCGATTAGGCCTGGCTCGCAGGCAGCGTTCCAATTCATCCCAAAGGTGTTCGATGGGGTTGGGGTCAGGGCTCTGTGAAGGCCAGTCAAGTTCTTCCACATCAATCTCAACAAACCATTGCTGTATGGACCTCGTTTTGTGCAAGGGAGCAATGCTGAAACAGGAAATGGACTTACCCAAACTGTTGCCACAAAGTTGGAAGCACAGAATCGTCTAGAATGTTATTTTATGCTGTAGCGTTAAGATTTCCGTTCACTGGAACTAAGGGGCCTGATCCATGGAAACAGTCTCAGACCATTATTCCTCCTCCACCAAACATTACAGTTGGCACTATGCATTGGGGCAGGTAGCATTCTCCTGGCATCCGCCAAACCCAGATCTGTCCGTCGGACTGCCAGATGGTGAAGCGTGATTCATCACTCCAGAGAACGCGTTTCCACTGCTCCAGAGTCCAATGGCGACGAGCTTTACACCATTCCAGCCGGCGCTTGGCTTTGCGCATGGTGAACTTAGGCTTGTATGGTGATCTTATGCTTGTGTGCGGCTGCTCGGCCATGTAACCCTGTTTCATGAAGCTTCCGACAAACAGTTATTGTGCTGATGATGCTGATGCTGCTTCCAGAGGCAGTTTGGAACTCCGTAGTGAGTGTTACAACACGAGGACAGATGATTTTTTCACGCTTCAGCACTCGGTGGTCACGTTCTGTAAGCTTGTGTGGTCTACCACTTCGGGGCTGAGCCGTTATTGCTCCTAGACATTTCCACTTCACAATAACAGTACTTACAGCTGACCGGGGCAGCTCAAGAAAGCCAGACATTTGACGAACTGACTTGTTGAAAAGGTGGCATCCTATGACGGTGCCATGTTGAAAGTCATTGAGCTCTTCAGTAAGGCCATTCTACTGCCAATGTTTGTCTATGGAGATTGCATGGCTGTGTGCTTGATTTTATACACCTGTCAGCAACGGATGTGGTTGAAATGGCTGAATCCACTAATTTGAAAGGGTGCCCACATACTTATATATATATATATATACATACATTCCGAAAGTATTCAGACCCCTTGACTTTTTCCACATTGTTAAGTTACAGAATTATTTTGAAATTGATTTAAAAAAAATACAATTCTCACCAATCTACACACAATACCCCATAATGACAAAGAGCAAACAGGTATTTTAGAAATGGTTTCAAATGTTTTAAAAATAATAAACAAAAATACCTTTTTATTTAGATCCTTTGCTATGCGACTCGACATTGAGGTCAGGTGCATCCTGTTTCCATTGATAATCCTTGAGATGTTTCTAAAAACTTGATTGGAGTCCACCTGTGGTAAATTCAATTGATTGATCATGACTTGGATAGGCACACAACTGTCTATATAAGGTCTCACAGTTGACAGTAAATGTCAGAGCAAAAACCAAGCCTTGAGGTCAAAGGAATTGTCCATAGAGCTCTGAGACAGGATTGTGTCGAGGCACAGATCTTGGGAAGGGTACCAAAAAATGTCACATCTGTAGGAAACCAGGCACCGCTCATCATCTGGCCAATACCATCCCTACGATGAAGCATGGGGGGTGGCAGCATCATGCTGTGGGGATGTTTTTCAGTTTCAGGGACTGAGAGACTAGTTAGGATCGAGAGGAAAGATGAACAGAGCAA
The DNA here is from genome assembly GCF_045791955.1 of Oncorhynchus clarkii lewisi. NCBI lineage: Eukaryota > Metazoa > Chordata > Actinopteri > Salmoniformes > Salmonidae > Oncorhynchus > Oncorhynchus clarkii. The sequence goes on along the minus strand of NC_092176.1, from coordinate 44,075,144 downwards.
AGTACAGAGAGAACCTTGATGAAAACCTACTCCAGAGCGATCAGGACCTCAGACTGACACAAAGGTTCACCTTCCATCAGGGCAACGACCCTACAGACACAGCCAAGACAAGGCAGGAGTGGCTTCGGGACAAGTCTCTGAATGTCCTTGAATTAATGAAACGTTTCATGCGATTGGAGAACACATAGGTACGGATCTTCAACCATTCCTCTGTACAGAATCTTTCTAGATCCTTGATATCATTCGGTCTGCGCTTACGGAGTGCCCTCTTCAATTTGGACTGCAGGGTTTTCAATGGGGTTCAAGTCCAGAGACTTTTTTGGTCAATTAACCATTTCTTTGTGGATTTTGATATATGCTTGGGGTCATTACCTTGCTGGAAGAGCCACTTGCAGCCAAATTTCATCCTCCTGGCAGAGGTAACCAGGTTTATGGTTAAAATGTCCTGGTGCTGGTTAGAGTTCCTGATGTCGTTGACCTCAACAATGACCCCAGGACCAGTGGAAATAAAATATCCACATATCATCAAAGATCCCCACACCATATTTGACAGTAGTGATGAGGTTTCTTTCTGCATATGCCTTTTTCCGGTTCCAATCCATGTGCCAATCCCGTTTAGCAAACTTCAGCCATTTGCGTTTTGTTGTTTGCTCTCAATAAAGGCTTTTTTTTTCTGACAACCCTTCCAAAGAGTCTTTTGGAATGGAGGTGGCATTGGATAATTTAGTGGCAAAAAAAATAAGAGGTTAAATGCATGTAAAAAATGTTTCCTGTTGTTCCATGTAGTGAATCTCGTATTCAGTACGTTCATATGGGCTAAAAGCAGTAATATTATAACAGTATATTTTTTATCAAATATTTTTTGTAATATATTTATTTTGTAATATATTTATTTTGTAATATATATATTTTGTAATATATTTATTTTGTAATAGATTTATTTTGTAATAGATTTATTTTGTAATAGATTTATTTTGTTTAATATTTATTTTGTAATATATTTATTTTGTAATATATTTATTTTGTAATATATTTATTTTGTAATATATTTATTTTGTAATACTTCAAGGGGTCATAAATTCAAAATCAAATAGCAAAATGATCATTGGTATGATTTTCTTAAAACTATTTATCATAGCTTAGTAGACAGGGCTTAGATTCCTATAGGAAGGCCTAGTACAGTCAGGTTTGTCTTGTGCTTTATATCATATTGTACCGACACTGCTGATGAAACTAACACTGTAGACGTGTGAAAACATTTGATCAGTGTTATTTCACGATAGTTCCTTGTTGGAAATACAATTAGAAGGTTTGCATGTGCGGGATTTTCTGCTTTCAAAGGTGGACACTGCAGTGCTGTAAATTGGTTAAAAGGCTCAGTGTAGTCAAAAACGAGATTTCTCTGTGTTTTAAAAAATATATTTCCACACTATGAGGTTGAAATAATATTGTGAAATTGATAAATGGATGATAATGCCATTTTAGTGTAAGAGCTGTTTGAAAACATTTCAGCCTGTTTTGGTTGGATGGAGTTTTGCCCTGTCTGATGTCATCACATGATTTAATGAATAGACCAATAACAAAGAGAGTTCCAAACCTCTAAGCCAATAACAGCCTCATATTCAGTTTTCCCTTTCCCAGACAGATCAAGCTAAATTCTTGCTTGATCATTTGAATGGAAATCTATTACAGTAAGGTACTTAATTGCTACCCAGAAAGGATTTGATATTGGTATAAAATGATTACATTTGGGCCTTTAAACTGAGATAATAAAAAAAAAAAATTAAAGTAGAAATTTAACACACATTTAATTTAGTTGGATTTTATTTATAAGAAACTTTAGGGATGTCACTAATGTTGACCCAGGCTTTTTGAGAAAAATAACTATTTAGGACTGACTGAACATATCCTGAGTCTGTCAATCATTTAGGACTGACTGAACATATCCTGAGTCTGTCAATCATTTAGAACTCACTGAACATATCCCGAGTCTGTCAATCATTTAGAACTGACTGAACATATCCTGAGTCTGTCAATCATTTAGGACTGACTGAACATATCCTGAGTCTGTCAATCATTTAGGACTGACTGAACATATCCTGAGTCTGTCAATCATTTAGAACTGACTGAACATATCCTGATTCTGTCAATCATTTAGAACTGACTGAACATATCCTGAGTCTGTCAATCATTTAGGACTGACTGAACATATCCTGAGTCTGTCAATCATTTAGGACTGACTGAACATATCCTGAGTCTGTCAATCATTTAGGACTGACTGAACATATCCTGAGTCTGTCAATCATTTAGAACTGACTGAACATATCCTGAGTCTGTCAATCATTTAGGACTGACTGAACATATCCTGAGTCTGTCAATCATTTAGGACTGACTGAACATATCCTGAGTCTGTCAATCATTTAGGACTGACTGAACATATCCTGAGTCTGTCAATCATTTAGAACTGACTGAACATATCCCGATTCTGTCAATCATTTAGGACTGACTGAACATATCCTGAGTCTGTCAATCATTTAGAACTGACTGAACATATCCCGAGTCTGTCAATCATTTAGGACTGACTGAACATATCCTGAGTCTGTCAATCATTTAGAACTGACTGAACATATCCTGAGTCTGTCAATCATTTAGGACTGACTGAACATATCCTGAGTCTGTCAATCATTTAGGACTGACTGAACATATCCTGAGTCTGTCAATCATTTAGGACTGACTGAACATATCCTGATTCTGTCAATCATTTAGGACTGACTGAACATATCCTGAGTCTGTCAATCATTTAGGACTGACTGAACATATCCTGAGTCTGTCAATCATTTAGAACTGACTGAACATATCCTGATTCTGTCAATCATTTAGAACTGACTGAACATATCCTGAGTCTGTCAATCATTTAGGACTGACTGAACATATCCTGAGTCTGTCAATCATTTAGAACTGACTGAACATATCCCGAGTCTGTCAATCATTTAGGACTGACTGAACATATCCTGAGTCTGTCAATCATTTAGAACTCACTGAACATATCCCGAGTCTGTCAATCATTTAGGACTGACTGAACACACACACATTTTTTAAACACACTGTAAAGGTAGGGCCTGCGCCAGGCCAGTAGTAACTACTGTAACTGCTGTTTTCTCTAGTTGATAGGGTTGTATCTAAGGAGAACCGATATGTAGAGCTGGCCAGGATCAGGTGAAATACCTTCTGAGGTTTCCACCTTCCACTCAGCCGTCGTTTATCTAACATCTTTACAGAAGATAGAGAGACTTAAAATAAAGAGTGTTGGTTAGTATTGGTATGCCCAGCTACCTTACATACCTGGGTTTAAATACTATTTGAAATCATTGTATAAACTTTAGCTGGGATTGATTGAGTCTGCCTGATGCAATGGAAGCAATAGAATACTGTAAATGTGCAAAACGTTCCCATCTGGTACTGCCAGCAGGCTAAAGACAACCCTGTCCATCTGGTACTGCCAGCAGGCTAAAGACAACCCTGTCCATCTGGTACTGCCAGCAGGCTACAGACAACCCTGTCCATCTGGTACTGCCAGCAGGATAAAGACAGCCCTGTCCATCTGGTACTGCCAGCAGGCTAAAGACAGCTCTGTCCATCTGG
>NC_092176.1:44029002-44066502 GCF_045791955.1 Oncorhynchus clarkii lewisi | reverse complement strand
GATACCTCTTCTACAGGTTGGGAGCATGAGATACCTCTTCTACAGGTTGGGAGCATGAGATACCTCTTCTACAGGTTGGGAGCATGAGATACTCCTTCTACAGGTTGGGAGCATGAGATATCTCTTCTACAGGTTGGGAGCATGAGATACCTCTTCTACAGGTTGGGAGCATGAGATACTCCTTCTACAGGTTGGGAGCATGAGATACCTCTTCTACAGGTTGGGAGCATGAGATGCCCCTTCTACAGGTTGGGAGCATGAGATACCTCTTCTACAGGTTGGGAGCATGAGATACCTCTTCTACAGGTTGGGAGCATGAGATACCTCTTCTACAGGTTGGGAGCATGAGATACCCCTAAATATAAAACATCACTATATATAAACTATCAGTATATATAAAACAGTATATTTAAAACATCAGTAAATAAAACACAGTAAACATAAAACATCAGAATATTTAAAACATCACTATATATAAAACATCAGTATATGTACAACAGTAAATATAAAACAGTAAATATAAAACAGTATATATATAACAGTTAATTTAAAACATCTGTATATAAAACAGTACATATATATATATATAACAGTTCATTTAAAACATCAATTTATATATAACAGTATATAAAAAACAGTATATATAAATCAGCTGTATATACAGTATAAAACATTAGTATATGTAAAACATTATACATAACAGTTCAAATAAAACATCAGTATATATAAAACAGTAAATACAAAACATCACTATATATATAACAGTATATATATATAAAACATCAGTATATATAAAACAGTAAATACAAAACATCACTATATATATAACAGTATATATATATATATATATATATATATATATAAAACATCAGTATAAATATAACAGTAAATACAAAACATCACTATATATATAACAGTATATATATATATAAAACATCACTATATATATAACAGTATATATATATAACATCACTATATATAAAAAACTATTTATAAAACATTATATATTTAACATCAGTATACATAAAACATCAGTTTGTGTAAAACATCAGTATATGTAAATCAACAGTATTCAGTATTCATTTCAGTCTTGTGCTGCTGGTTAGTCTCTCCACCCCCAGGGGCTTGTGCTGCAGGTTAGTCTCTCCACCCCCAGGGGCTTGTGCTGCTGGTTAGTCTCTGCACCCCCAGGGGCTTGTGCTGCAGGTTAGTCTCTGCACCCCCAGGGGCTTGTGCTGCAGGTTAGTCTCTCCACCCCTAGGGGCTTGTGCTGCAGGTTAGTCTCTCCACCCCCAGGGGCTTGTGCTGCAGGTTAGTCTCTCCACCCCCAGGGGCTTGTGCTGCAGGTTAGTCTCTGCACCCCCAGGGGCTTGTGCTGCAGGTTAGTCTCTCCACCCCCAGGGGCTTGTCCTGCAGGTTAGTCTCTGCACCCCCAGGGGCTTGTGCTGCAGGTTAGTCTCTGCACCCCCAGGGGCTTGTCCTGCAGGTTAGTCTCTGCACCCCCAGGGGCTTGTTCTGCAGGTTAGTCTCTGCACCCCCAGGGGCTTGTCCTGCAGGTTAGTCTCTCCACCCCCAGGGGCTTGTGCTGCTGGTTAGTCTCTGCACCCCTAGGGGCTTGTGCTGCAGGTTAGTCTCTGCACCCCCAGGGGCTTGTGCTGCAGGTTAGTCTCTCCACCCCCAGGGGCTTGTGCTGCTGGTTAGTCTCTGCACCCCCAGGGGCTTGTGCTGCTGGTTAGTCTCTCCACCCCCAGGGGCTTGTGCTGCAGGTTAGTCTCTCCACCCCCAGGGGCTTGTGCTGCAGGTTAGTCTCTCCACCCCCAGGGTCTTGTGCTGCTGGTAAGTCTCTCCACCCCCAGGGGCTTGTGCTGCTGGTTAGTCTCTGCACCCCCAGGGGCTTGTGCTGCAGGTTAGTCTCTCCACCCCCAGGGGCTTGTGCTGCTGGTTAGTCTCTGCACCCCCAGGGGCTTGTGCTGCAGGTTAGTCTCTCCACCCCCAGGGGCTTGTGCTGCTGGTTAGTCTCTCCACCCCCAGGGTGCTGCTGGTTGGTCTCTGCACCCCCAGGGTGCTGCTGGTTAGTCTCTGCACCCCCAGGGTGCTGCTGGTTAGTGTGCTGGCGGGTAGTTGCCTGGTTGTCAAAGGGTTTGGTAGCCCTGTCCATTTTGACATTCACATCCCAGCAGTAATGATGCTAAAAGCTGCAATTAGTCTGACTGTGGCGTTGCGGGGATGCGGCTGGCGGTGCCGAAACCAGGCCCCCCCTCCTCGCTACCCACCATACGAGCTGTTAGCTGCTGCTATTATTCAGTTGGATTGTGCTCCCCGGAGAAACATCGCCCCTGTCCTCCTTTTTCCCTCCCATTTCCCTCCCATTTTTGTTTTTTTCCCTCCTCTTCTCTTTCCTCTCTTTGTTTTTTACTGCCCTCTCAAACTTATCTTTGTTTTACCTTTTTACTTACCACCTCTTATACCTAAAGATACATGTGTCTGTTTCAAAGGGAACTGTCACACAATGATCAGCTGTGGAATAATACTGCACTCTTTATTGATAGCATTTATCATTGCAGCCTGAATAGATGTGTGTAATATGAAATGTGTTGTACTGTATTACCATCAGAGTTGGTGCTCAGTATCAACTGCTGAGGATATGTCTCAACTGTTAAGGATATCTATAAACTGTTTGAGGATATGTCTCAACTGTTGAGGATATGTCTCAACTGTTAAGGATATCTATAAACTGTTGAGGATATGTCTCAACTGTTGAGGATATGTCTCAACTGTTAAGGATATCTATAAACTGTTTGAGGATATGTCTCAACTGTTGAGGATATGTCTCAACTGTTAAGGATATCTATAAACTGTTGAGGATATGTCTCAACTGTTAAGGATATCTATAAACTGTTGAGGATATGTCTCAACTGTTGAGGATATGTCTCAACTGTTGAAGATATGTATCAACTGTTGAGGATATGTCTCAACTGTTGAGGATATGTCTCAACTGTTAAGGATATGTCTCAACTGTTAAGGATATGTCTCAACTGTTGAGGATATGTATCAACTGTTGAAGATATGTATCAACTGTTAAGGATATGTATGAACTGTTGAAGATATGTATCAACTGTTGAGGATATGTCTCAACTGTTGAGGATATGTCTGAACTGTTAAGGCTATGTCTCAACTGTTGAGGATATGTATCAACTGTTGAAGATATGTATCAACTGTTGAGGATACGTATCAACTGTTGAGGATATGTATAAACTGTTGAGGATATGTCTCAACTGTTGAGGATATGTCTCAACTGTTGAGACATAGCCTTAACAGTTCAGACATATCCTCAACAGTTGAGACATAGTCTCAACTGTTAAGGATATGTCTCAACTGTTGAGGATATGTATCAACTGTTGAAGATATGTATCAACTGTTAAGGATATGTATAAACTGTTGAAGATATGTATCAACTGTTGAGGATATGTCTCAACTGTTGAGGATATGTCTGAACTGTTAAGGATATGTCTCAACTGTTGAGGATATGTATCAACTGTTGAAGATATGTATCAACTGTTGAGGATATGTATCAACTGTTGAGGATATGTATAAACTGTTGAGGATATGTCTCAACTGTTGAGGATATGTCTCAACTGTTGAGGATATGTCTCAACTGTTGAGGATATGTCTCAACTGTTGAGGATATGTATCAACTGTTGAGGATATGTCTCAACTGTTGAGGATATGTCTCAACTGTTGAGGATATGTCTCAACTGTTGAGGATATGTCTCAACTGTTGAGGATATGTCTCAACTGTTGAGGATATGTATCAACTGTTGAGGATATGTCTCAACTGTTGAGGATATGTCTCAACTGTTGAGGATATGTATCAACTGTTGAGGATATGTCTCAACTGTTGAGGATATGTATAAACTGTTGAAGATATGTATCAACTGTTAAGGATATGTCTCAACTGTTGAGGATATGTCTCAACTGTTGAGGATATGTATAAACTGTTGAGGATATGTATAAACTGTTGAGGATATGTCTCAACTGTTGAGGATATGTATAAACTGTTGAGGATATGTCTCAACTGTTGAGGATATGTATAAACTGTTGAGGATATGTCTCTATATGTCTTGTTTTCATTTTTGTCGGTGGCAATATGTACGGACATGCCTATCTGTTGATACCAGCTATACCAGTATGGACAGTATACACGTCATTATGCCCTGTCTATGTGTGTGTGTGTGTGTGTGTGTCTGTGTGTTTTTCTGTGTGTTTGTGGATGCTGAGGAATACAAACAGTACACTAGTGATGTATCTATCTATCTATCTATCTATCTATCTATCTATCTATCTATCTATCAAGACCCCCTGTACTGGCTGGCAAACACAGACACAAAAACAAGGGAAATCATTTTAATTAGTTGAGTGAATGTGATTTTCTGAATGTAGGAACCCAGGTTTAGCCTGCCCCCCCTCCCTCTCCCTCTTCCTCTCCCTCTCTGTGTCTCTCTCTCTCTCTCTCTCTCTCTCTCTCTCTCTCTCTCTCTCTCTCTCTCTCTCTCTCTCTCTCTCTCTCTCTCTCTCTCTCTCTCTCTCTCTCCCTCCCTCTCTGCCTCTCTCTCTCCTTCCTACAACTGCTCTGCTCCCCTCGCAGCATTAAAATTGGTGTAATTTTCGGCGCAGAAAATGTCCCATCTGAGCAGCCTTGGCCACAGTCAATCAAGTTAAAAGCTACGGGTGCTTCATTTGATTTACCAATATAAAATGCAAATGAGGTGATTAAATGGAGTGGAAAGAGGGGGGAGGGGGGGCAGGAGCCTCTTTTAAACCATGAAGTTAGAACGTGAACAGAGAGTGGACTGGCGGCAGGAAGAATGTTTTAGCATATTCCTTTGATTAGTACTACAAAAATGTAATTAGTCAAGCTAATTGCATTACAAATTGCTCCACATTACAAAAAAAAAAAAAAGACTGAATTTTATTTTGAATAAGTGAAAACCCCCCTTAACGGTTTTTCACTTTGGTTCTCAGCCCCAAATGTGCTTTGCCAATATGCGAAAGCCTAATTAAATACATGGAAGATGGCACAACAGTCTTACAACAGCCAATGAGATAATGCCAGTAATTAGGACGGCTGGTACACATCTAAAGCCATACGTTTTAGCACTCCACTACGGCTAGACTACGGTGCCACGGCAGGGACAAATCTAACAAGGCATCATCACATCATCACATTAACCGCGGAGGAGAACTCTCGTGGGAGGGACAAAGACGTGTTACTTAAATAGGTTAAATTAAACCAACTAGCTAACTGGTCACGTATCATGCATCTCCTTATGAGACTATATGTCACATGATAAGAGGCTATACGGATCTCTCGATCCAAAAGGGGTCCTCTAATTGGACGGAAATATTGACCAGAAATGACATCATTCTCGATTTGAAATAACCATACAAAGTGATGGACAATATATCCACGCAAATACCTGTCAAAAAATAGAGAAATTGTCTTCATCTGAGTTTTGAAAAAAAAAAGTGTTTTTAGACAAGCCTAAGAGTTATACAAAATATTATAGTTTGTTGACATAATGCCTCTTCTGTAGGGAGACAATATTACATACACAGTCCTCAACATATGATCTCTCTCTCTCTCTCTCTCTCTCTCTCTCTCTCTCGCTCTCTCGCTCTCTCTCTCTCTCTCTCTCTCTCTCTCTCTCTCTCTCTAAATATATTCTAAAAAAAAGTTGTCATACAACAATAGCATTATTGACTGAATAGATCGTTGTGAAAGGAGGAACATAGAGAGACGAGATCAGTGATGTGTTAGCATGTTACGTGTGTTGGCAAAACAACATTTTATCCACACGGCATCACTACAGTCCCTGGTTCAGCGGTCTAAGACACTGCATCTCAGTGATAGAGGCATCACTACAGACCCTGGTTCAGCGGTCTAAGGCGTCACTACAGACCCTGGTTCAGCGGTCTAAGGCGTCTCTACAGACCCTGGTTCAGCGGTCTAAGACACTGCATCTCAGTGCTAGAGGCGTCACTACAGACCCTGGTTCAGCGGTCACATGGAGGAGGTGGTGCGATGGTGTGGGGATGCTTTGCTGGAGACACTGTCAGTGATTTATTTTTGAATTCAAGGCACACTTAACGAGCATGGCTACCACAACATTCTGCAGCGATACCCCATCCCATCTTGTTTGCGCTTAGTGGGACTATCATTGCTTTTTTCAACAGAACAGTGACTCAACACACCTCCAGGCTGTGTAAGGGCTATTTGACCAAGAAGGAGAGTGATGGAGTGCTGCATCAGATGACCTGGCCTCCACAATCACCCGACCTCAACCCAACTGAGATGGTTTGGGATGTGTTGGACAGCAGAGTGAAGGAAAAGCAGCCGACAAGTGCTCAGCATATATGGGAAGTCCTTCAAGACTGTTGTAAAAGCATTCCAGGTGAAGCTGGTTGAGAGAATACCAAGAGGGTGCAAAGCTGGCAACAAGGCAAAGGGTGGCTTTTTGAAGAATCTAAAATCTAAAGTATATTTTGATTTGTTTAACACTTGTTTTGGTTACTACATGATTCCATATGTGTTATTTCATAGTTTTGATGTCTTCACTATTATTCTACAAAGTAGAAAATATTTAAAAAATAAAGAAAAACCCTTGAATGAATACGTTTGTCCAAACCTTTGACTTGTATTGTATATTAATGACTCCTTCCGATACCCGCTTTCAGCAAGGTCAAAATACCTTTCTGTTTCTCCTTTGTCAAGAAAAACCCTTCTGAGAGAAAAAAAAAAAAGTTAATTCATGCTTTTATCTGCAAAACAATGAACACCTACTGTAATATGTTGTGTTCGAAATTCACTTAACAGTTCAGAATACCACACAATACTATGTTCTGTTGTAGAGCGTATCACTGGGACATCACTATGTTCTGTTGTAGAGCGTATCACTGGGACATCACTATGTTCTGTTGTAGAGCGTATCACTGGGACATCACTATGTTCTGTTGTAGAGCGTATCACTGGGACATCACTATGTTCTGAGTAGAGCGTATCACTGGGACATCACTATGTTCTGTTGTAGAGCGTAGCAGCATACCTCTGTAACATCACTGAGACATCACTATGTTCTGTTGTAGAGCGTAGCAGCATACCTCTGTAACATCAGATTTACTGGGACATCACTATGTTCTGTTGTAGAGCATAGCAGCATACCTCTGTACCATCAGATTTACTGAGACATCACTATGTTCTGTTGTAGAGCGTATCACTGGGATATCACTATGTTCTGTTGTAGAGCGTAGCAGCAGACCTCTGTACGATCACTGGGACATCACTATGTTCTGTTGTAGAGCGTATCACTGAGACATCACTGTGTTCTGTTGTAGAGCGTATCACTGGGACATCACTATGTTCTGTTGTAGAGCATAGCAGCATACCTCTGTACCATCAGATTTACTGGGACATCACTATGTTCTGTTGTAGAGCGTAGCAGCATACCTCTGTACCATCAGATTTACTGGGACATCACTATGTTCTGTTGTAGAGCGTAGCAGCATACCTCTGTACCATCAGATTTACTGAGACATCACTATGTTCTGTTGTAGAGCGTAGCAGCAGACCTCTGTACGATCACTGGGACATCACTATGTTCTGTTGTAGAGCGTAGCAGCATACCTCTGTACCATCAGATTTACTGGGGCATCACTATGTTCTGTTGTAGAGCATAGCAGCATACCTCTGTACCATCAGATTTACTGAGACATCACTATGTTCTGTTGTAGAGCGTAGCAGCATACCTCTGTACCATCAGATTTACTGAGACATCACTATGTTCTGTTGTAGAGCGTATCACTGGGACATCACTATGTTCTGTTGTAGAGCGTAGCAGCATACCTCTGTACCATCAGATTTACTGAGACATCACTATGTTCTGTTGTAGAGCGTAGCAGCATACCTCTGTACCATCAGATTTACTGAGACATCACTATGTTCTGTTGTAGAGCGTAGCAGCATACCTCTGTACCATCAGATTTACTGAGACATCACTATGTTCTGTTGTAGAGCGTATCACTGGGACATCACTATGTTCTGTTGTAGAGCGTAGCAGCATACCTCTGTACCATCAGATTTACTGGGGCATTTGGGGCAATTAATCCTCTGTCTGTTTTATAGACCCTTTACTGGCGTGTTATGTTTTATGCTTCTTGTCCCTTAATCATCAATGAATATGCACAATAAATTACATTTGAGGATACCCAGCAATCAGTAATAAAAAATGATTGTTTCATACTGATGTTAGCGTCCCGGCATTTAAGATGAATCTTCTGATAATCCCTTCACCCAGCGGCCCAGAGCTGAGAGACCACGAGTTTAACCAAATGCACCCTATTCCCTATATGATGCATTGCTTTTTGACGAGCACTGGTGCATATGGGATAGGATGTCATTTGGGACCCAGACCAGAGAGGTGTAGAGAGACCAGACCAGATAGGTGTAGAGAGACCAGACCAGAGAGGTGTAGAGAGACCAGACCAGAGGGTTAGAGAGACCAGACCAGAGAGGTATAGCGGGACCAGACCAGAGAGGGGTAGAGAGACCAGACCAGAGAGGTGTAGAGAGACCAGACCAGAGAAGCCATGCTGGTTAAAGCTGAGACCTGGGTTCAAACACCATCTGAAATAATTTGGGTCTGATTAATCTGGGTCTGATTAATCTGGGTCTGATTAATCTGGGTTTGATTAATATGGGTTTGATTAATCTGGGTTTAATTAATCTTGACTGGCACAATGAAACCGATGAAATAGTTTAAAATCCGCAAACCCCACCTGTCTGGCACTCCAGGTAGTCTACAGCAAACGCTAAACGTATTTATAAGATTTCAAATAGTCTTTAATGCGAAGTATTCTACAGCTACTGCTAGGATTGAGTGGACATCACTGCTGATTGGACTAACCATAAAATATACCACCCTAGAAGACAATCCAGTTAAACTGATTGATGTATTATGATTGGATTAAGATAGTAAAAGGCTGAGTTGTGATTGGATTAAGATAGTAAAAGGCTGAGTTGTGATTGGATTAAGATAGTAAAAGGCTGAGTTGTGATGGGATTAAGATAGTAAAAGGCTGAGTTGTGATGGGATTAAGATAGTAAAAGGCTGAGTTGTGATGGGATTAAGATAGTAAAAGGCTGAGTTGTGATTGGATTAAGATGGTAAAAGGCTGAGTTGTGATGGGATTAAGATAGTAAAAGGCTGAGTTGTGATGGGATTAAGATAGTAAAAGGCTGAGTTGTGAAGGGATTAAGATAGTAAAAGGCTGAGTTGTGATTGGATTAAGATAGTAAAAGGCTGAGTTGTGATGGGATTACGATGGTTAAAGGCTGAGTTGTGATGGGATTAAGATGGTAAAAGGCTGAGTTGTGATGGGATTAAGATGGTAAAAGGCTGAGTTGTGATGGGATTAAGATGGTAAAAGGCTGAGTTGTGATTGGATTAAGATAGTAAAAGGCTGAGTTGTGATGGGATTAAGATGGTAAAAGGCTGAGTTGTGATGGGATTAAGATGGTAAAAGGCTGAGTTGTGATGGGATTAAGATAGTAAAAGGCTGAGTTGTGATTGGATTAAGGTAAAAAGTCAGAGTTATGATTGGACAAATAAAGTTAAAGGGGCTGAGTTGGGGAATTATTGCCACGTGTGTTCCCTCTCCGGTCTCTAGGTCACCAGGCTGATCGTTATAGCGCACACCTGTCTCCATCGTTGCACACACCTGCACATCGTCAGACTCACCTGGACTCCATCACTTCCCTGATTACCTTCCCTATATATGTCCCTCCCTTTAGTTCCTTCCCTATATATGTCACTCCCTTTGGTTCCTTTCCTATATATGTCCCTCCCATTGGTTCCTTCCCTATATATGTCCCTCCCATTGGTTCCTTCCCTATATATGTCCCTCCCATTGGTTCCTTCCCTATATATGTCCCTCCCATTGGTTCCTTCCCTATATATGTCACTCCCTTTGGTTCCTTCCCTATATATGTCTCTCCCTCTGGTTCCTTCCCTATATATGTCCCTCCCATTGGTTCCTTCCCTATATATGTCCCTCCCTTTGCTTCCTTCCCTACATATGTCCCTACCTGCGGACACACTGCCAGAAAACAAAATGCCATATTCATATCCATCTGGGTTTCAGAAATCAGCACCATTTTTGTTGGTGCTGCAGAAATGCTTGTTTTGGATAGAAATTACTGTAATAAAACAAACACACAACACACAAGCAACATAGCCCAACCGGTTCATTCAAAAATACTTTCCTACAAGGTTGGGGGAAAAAAATTGTGTTTTCCTTTCCCTCCCTCATATACTTAGCATAGAATACAACCTGCAAAGTATTCTGGGTGTAAGAAAATGAATGTCAATGCATTGAAATCTGACAAAGGATTATATATCTACATGGCCATCAAACATAAAATGAACTGTACTCTTACTTACAGCTAAATCATTTGAAGGACTCTGTAGTAGACCAGAACATCACTGAGTCATTGTGATGGATTTCATTTCCACTCTGTAGACCAGAACATCACTGAGTCATTGTGATGGATTTCATTTCCACTCTGTAGACCAGAACATCACTGAGTCATTGTGATGGATTTCATTTCCACTCTGTAGACCAGAACATCACTGAGTCAATGTGATGGATTTCATATCCACTCTGTAGACCAGAACATCACTGAGTCAATGTGATGGATTTCATATCCACTCTGTAGTCAAGGAAACAGACAAACAGCATGTGGAATATATAAATCTGCTGTTGTCCATCTACTAATTTTTCCACTTGTCTTTCTGTCTGTCCACATGCAGGCTAGAAACAAACACACACACACACACACACACACACACACACACACACACACACACACACACACACACACACACACACACACACACACACACACACACACACACACACACACACACACACACACACACACACACACACACACACACACACACACACACACACACACACACACTCAGAGCATACTTGATATCAGCCGCAGCCAATTAAGTAGAACATGGCTGGAACATTGACAGATGAAGTACCACCGTCACTACAGCGTAGCAATTAGTCTCAGTGGTGAAACAGGGCTGGTGGTCTACAGCTGTGGACTCTGGGGGATGGAGACACAGGGGCAAAGGGGGGGGGGGTTCACAAAGCAGTCACAAAGCATCCATCCCTGTATATAACCGGCTCTGTCCCTGCCTTTCTCAAAGTCAAGCTTATAATGCATTATGAGCTGAAAATAGTACATTCATAATGCATTATAAACAAGTGTCCCATATTTTTTATTTTTTTTACAAAATATGATCCGTGGTTAAACTATAGTTTGTCGTATTTTTTTTTAAAGCAATATGGCCCGAGGGGATGTGGTACATACAGTGCCTTGCGAAAGTATTCGGCCCCCTTGAACTTTGCGACCTTTTGCCACATTTCAGGCTTCAAACATAAAGATATAAAACTGTATTTTTTTGTGAAGAATCAACAACAAGTGGGACACAATCATGAAGTGGAAAGACATTTATTGGATATTTCAAACTTTTTTAGTAAATCAAAAACTGAAAAATTGGGCGTGCAAAATTATTCAGCCCCCTTAAGTTAATACTTTGTAGCGCCACCTTTTGCTGCGATTACAGCTGTAAGTCGCTTGGGGTATGTCTCTATCAGTTTTGCACATCGAGAGACTGAAATTTTTTCCCATTCCTCCTTGCAAAACAGCTCGAGCTCAGTGAGGTTGGATGGAGAGCATTTGTGAACAGCAGTTTTCAGTTCTTTCACAGATTCTCGATTGGATTCAGGTCTGAACTTTGACTTGGCCAATCTAACACCTGGATATGTTTATTTTTGAACCATTCCATTGTAGATTTTGCTTTATGTTTTGGATCATTGTCTTGTTGGAAGACAAATCTCCGTCCCAGTCTCAAGTCTTTTGCAGACTCCATCAGGTTTTCTTCCAGAATGGTCCTGTATTTGGCTCCATCCATCTTCCCATCAATTTTAACCATCTTCCCTGTCCCTGCTGAAGAAAAGCAGGCCCAAACTATGATGCTGCCACCACCATGTTTGACAGTGGGGATGGTGTGTTCGGGGTGATGAGCTGTGTTGCTTTTACGCCAAACATAACGTTTTGCATTGTTGCCAAAAAGTTCAATTTTGGTTTCATCTGACCAGAGCACCTTCTTCCACATGTTTGGTGTGTCTCCCAGGTGGCTTGTGGCAAACTTTAAGCAACACTTTTTATGGATATCTTTAAGAAATGGCTTTCTTCTTGCCACTCTTCCATAAAGGCCAGATTTGTGCAATATACAACTGATTGTTGTCCTATGGACAGAGTCTCCCACCTCAGCTGTAGATCTCTGCAGTTCATCCAGAGTGATCATGGGCCTCTTGGCTGCATCTCTGATCAGTCATCTCCTTGTATGAGCTGAAAGTTTAGAGGGACGGCAAGGTCTTGGTAGATTTGCAGTGGTCTGATACTCCTTCCATTTCAATATTATCGCTTGCACAGTGCTCCTTGGGATGTTTAAAGCTTGGGAAATATTTTTGTATCCAAATCCGGCTTTAAACTTCTTCACAACAGTATCTCGGACCTGCCTGGTGTGTTCCTTGTTCTTCATGATGCTCTCTGCGCTTTTAACGGACCTCTGAGACTATCACAGTGCAGGTGCATTTATACGGAGACTTGATTACACACAGGTGGATTGTATTTATCATCATTAGTCATTTAGGTCAACATTGGATCATTCAGAAATCCTCACTGAACTTCTGGAGGGAGTTTGCTGCACTGAAAGTAAAGGGGCTGAATAATTTTGCACGCCCAGTTTTTGATTTGTTAAAAAAGTTTGAAATATCCAATAAATGTCGTTCCACTTCATGATTGTGTCCCACTTGTTGTTGATTCTTCACAAAAAAATACAGTTTTATATCTTTATGTTTGAGGCCTGAAATGTGGCAAAAGGTTGCAAAGTTCAAGGGGGCCGAATACTTTCGCAAGGCACTGTAAATATCAACGCAAATTGCAGACTGTGTATTAGTTGTATGTATGGATTTTACCTAGTCGACCACCTCTCTGATTCCAATATATTTGCACAACTGGTAATAAGTATTTGATTCGCTTTTCAAAAGATTCAGAAGCTAGGCCGCCCTGATTTGCATTAGCATTTTCAAGTAGAATAATTTACAAGTTTTAACCTCTTACAAGGCGTAAAATACAGTATAATTATAATTGTTAGGATTTATTATTGACAAAGCATTCAACCCGCGCAGGTTGCTCGGCGACTTCACTCCGCCCTTTTCATGGTGGAGATGACTGCAGGGTAAAACAAAGGCACTCGGTAAACAAACGCCCATTGAGTCAACAAGATGTTTTTTTTATTTTTTCATTTATCTGGTCGTTTCTCCATTCTCTGTTATTTTACATCAGGATGAGATGGTTTTCATTTATCTGGTCGTTTCTCCATTCTCTGTTATTTTACATCAGGATGAGATGGTTTTCATTTATCTGGTCGTTTCTCCATTCTCTGTTATTTTACATCAGGATGAGATGGTTTTCATTTATCTGGTCGTTTCTCCATTCTCTGTTATTTTACATCAGGATGAGATGGTTTTCATTTATCTGGTCGTTTCTCCATTCTCTGTTATTTTACATCAGGATGAGATGGTTTTCATTTATCTGGTCGTTTCTCCATTCTCTGTTATTTTACATCAGGATGAGATGGTTTTCATTTATCTGGTCGTTTCTCCATTCTCTGTTATTTTACATCAGGATGAGATGGTTTTCATTTATCTGGTCGTTTCTCCATTCTCTGTTATTTTACATCAGGATGAGATGGTTTTCATTTATCTGGTCGTTTCTCCATTCTCTGTTATTTTACATCAGGATGAGATCAGAGATGTTAAGAGGTTTTGACACCAGCTGTAAGTGTGTCTATCTATTGAACCAATTAGAGTTGTAGTTGTAGTACTGATACTGTAATACACAAACTGCACCCTATTCCCTACATAGTAGGCACTACTTTAGACCAGAGCCATGTCAGCAGTAGTGTACTCTATAGGAAATAGGGTGCAATTTGGTATAAATTCTCTGTTCACTCTGTTGTAATTACTGTTTTCAGACAGAATAGACAGTGGTAGAACATTAGTTATCATTAGAATAGATATGAGATATTAACACTGTGTCAAGGTAATGATAATTAAAATGGTGGCAATGTGCTTTATCACCTTGATTCTACGGGAGTTAGGAGCACGGAGGTGTCATGGACAGGGGATGGTGGATCTAACACAGGGCTTGCTGGGTAAAACCCAGATGCACGCACGCACGCACACACACACACACACATCTCTTGCTACTCCTACTCCTACTGCTACTGCTACTATCACAACTACTACTACTGCTACTGCTACAATTACAACTACTACTACTGCTACTACTACTACTACTGTTATGACTACTACGACCACTACTACTAATACTACTACTACTACTACTGCTACTACTGTTATGACTTCTACTACTACTACTACTACTACTACTACTACTACTACTACTACTACTACCACTACTACTACTACTCCTACTACTACTACTACCACTACTACTAATACTACTGCTACTACTACTATGACTTCCACTACTCTACTACTGATACTACTACTGCTGCTACTTCTACTACTTCTTCTACTGTTACCTCTGCTACTGCTGCTAATGCTACTGGTTGTGCTACTGATGCTACTACTACTGCTACTACTACTACTACTACTGCTACTACTACTATGGCTATTACGGCTACTGCTGCTACTGCAGATACCACAGCTACTTTTACTGCTGCTACTGCTACTTATTCTACTACTGCTAATACTTCTGCTACTGCTGGTACTACTACTACTATTACTACTACTAATAGTGATACTACTACTAAAACTGCATATACTGCCACTGCTGCTACTACTGCTGCTACTGCTACTAGTACTGGTACTTTTATTTATGTTGATACTACCGCCACTGCTGCTTCTAATAGTACTACTACTACTAGTAGTACTTCTACCACTACTACTGCTACTTCTGCTACTGCTGCTACAACTACTGCTACTGCTTCTGCTACTTCTAATTCTACTACAGCTACTGCTAGTTCTACTGCTGCTATTGCTATTTCTACTGCTACTATTATTGCTGCTGCTGCTACTACTACTGCTGCTGCTATTAGCGCTACTACTACTACTGCTGCTGCTATTAGCGCTACTACTACTACTGCTGCTGCTATTAGCGCTACTACTACTACTGCTGCTGTTAAAACTGATACTAAAACGAATACTACTGCAACTACTACTACTACTGCTGCTGCTGCTATTAGCACTACTACTACTACTACTGCTGCTGCTAATACTGATACTACAACTAATACTACTGCAACTACTACTACTACTACTACTGCTACTACTGCTACTACTACTACTACTACTACTACTACTACTACTACTACTACTACTACTCCTGCTGCTGCTATTAGCACTACTACTACTGCTGCTACTACTACTACTACTACTACTAGCACTTCAGTGTATAACATGTGGCGAGTACTTGATTTTTAACAAAATTGGGAGAAACAGGGAGAGAGAGAGATTTTGTCTTAGTTAGCAAATTACTTAGCTACCAAATGCAGCTAGCTAGTTTAACCTACTGAAACACACTGCTCAAACAGAGAGATGCTATGTTAGCTAGCTGGCTATAACAGAGGGATGCTATGTTAGCTAGCTGGCTATAACAGAGGGATGCTATTTTAGCTAGCTGGCTATAACAGAGGGATGCTATGTTATCTAGCTGGCTATAACAGAGGGATGCTATGTTAGCTAGCTGGCCATGACTTTCCAACACAACACTGGAACTCTTCCAAGTCAAGGTAAGGATTTTATGGTCACCGGGGCCCGCCGGCGTAAGTGCTAAACTGTTTACTGACTGTACACTAGCGTTACTGCAAGACTGTAGCAGGTTTACTAACACATTAGTTCTATTAGCTTTGCTGACTATGACGTTATGTTATCTAATATGGGGACAAGGATGTTGGCTGTGTGTAGCGGATTGGCTTGGAAAGGTTTTTTCTCCTGGTCACATACAGCTGATGTAAAAATACCTGAATTTCTCCAATAGAAACTCTCGTTTGCGAATACGCCCTAGATCAGCTATATGCAGGCAGGAGTGTGCAATGTGTTATTGAATGTCACTGTCTGTCCATGTGTCACTGTCTGTCAAATTTGTCTCTCAACCTGTGTTGTAATCTTTCATTCATAAGCTAGGTTGTATCAACCTCATGATGGGTATAGGAAACATCTGAGTATCATGTAGTAGCCTAAACCAATCACTGTTACATTGAACTGGCTGAATAGAATATTAATGAGAATCATCCAATATGCTGTAACACAAATAAGGCCACGCTCATTCATTTTTTTTGTCCTCCCTCATCTTAGATGGCAAAGACCGCTACTGTTACACACAGCTCTGACACACACCCCACAAGACATGCCACCGGGGGTCTTTTCGTAGTCCCCAAACCCAGAACAAATTCAAGAAAGCGTACACTATTATATAGAGCCATTATTGCATGGAACTCCCTTCCATCTCATATTGTTTAAATAAACAGCAAACCTGGTTTCAAAAAACAGATAAAGCATCGCCTCGCGGCACAACGCCTCGCGGCTGAACGCCTCGCGGCACAACGCCTCGCGGCACATCGCCTCGCGGCTCAACGCCTCGCGGCACAACGCCTCGCGGCACAACGCCTCGCGGCACAACGCCTCGCGGCTGAACGCCTCGCGGCACAACGCCTCGCGGCTCAACGCCTCGCGGCTCAACGCCTCGCGGCACAACGCCTCGCGGCACAACGCCTCGCGGCACATCGCCTCGCGGCTCAACGCCTCGCGGCACAACGCCTCGCGGCACAACGCCTCGCGGCTCAACGCCTCGCGGCTCAACGCCTCGCGGCACAACGCCTCGCGGCACAACGCCTCGCGGCACAACGCCTCGCGGCTGAACGCCTCGCGGCTGAACGCCTCGCGGCACAACGCCTCGCGGCACAACGCCTCGCGGCACATCGCCTCGCGGCTCAACGCCTCGCGGCACAACGCCTCGCGGCACAACGCCTCGCGGCACAACGCCTCGCGGCACAACGCCTCGCGGCACAACGCCTCGCGGCACAACGCCTCGAGGCTCAACGCCTCGCGGCACAACGCCTCGCGGCACATCGCCTCGCGGCTCAACGCCTCGCGGCACAACGCCTCGCGGCACAACGCCTCGCGGCACAACGCCTCGCGGCACAACGCCTCGCGGCACATCGCCTCGCGGCACAACGCCTCGCGGCACAACGCCTCGCGGCACATCGCCTCGCGGCTCAACGCCTCTCCCCAATCTGACCCAGATAGTTTCTGTGTATGTATTGACATGTCGGTGTGTCGTTTTTACATGTATGTAGTTCTGTTCTTGTCTGTTAGGTTTTGTATTAATGCCGTGTTTCATATTCTGTGTGGACATCAGGAAGAGAAGCTCACGGAGGATCCTAATAAAATACCCGAAATACCAAACCCTAACCTTAGCCCTCAATCTAACCCCTAATCCTAACCCCTAACGCTTAGCCCATAAACCTGTAACTCTAACCTTAGCCCTCAATCTAACCCCTAATCCTAACCCCTAATCCTAACCCCTAACGCTTAGCCCATAAACCTGTAACTCTAACCTTAACCTTAGCCCTAATGCCTGACCCTTAGCCCTCAATCTAACCCCTAATCCTAACCCCTAACGCTTAGCCCATAAACCTGTAACTCTAACCTTAGCCCTCAATCTAACCCCTAATCCTAACCCCTAATCCTAACCCCTAACGCTTAGCCCATAAACCTGTAACTCTAACCTTAACCTTAGCCCTAATGCCTGACCCTTAGCCCTCAATCTAACCCCTAATCCTAACCCCTAACGCTTAGCCCATACACCTGTAACTCTAACCTTAACCTTAGCCCTAATGCCTGACCCTTACCCCTCAATCTAACCCCCAAACCGTTACCCCTAACACTTAGTCCTGGATCTAAACCCTAACCGTAACCCCCTAATGCTTAGCCCATGAACCTGTAACCCTTAACCTCTAACCTTAGCCCTAACCCTACTTACCCACTGATGAAAAAAACATGACAGATGAGATGTTTAATTGGTCATGATGTTCATTGTAAAGAAAATGTGCTTTACATCACATACCACATTCTGCAAGTACAAAGGGTATCGTTACTGTGGATTTATATCTACTGCTAATAGGATAAGGTTTTTATGTAAACGTCGGTCATCAAGGGCAATTAAGATTATTTATTTATTTTATTGTCATTCACCGGATAGGTGCAGTGAAATGCGTTGTTTTACAGGGTCAGCCAAAGTAATACGGCTCCCCTGGATCAAATTAGGGTTAGTGAAGGTGTTGATGATTATATGACTAATTACCCGCATGTTCTGAAGGACCTAGCTAATTACCATATCCACATGACTAGCCAATACAGTTATTAAGAAAAATTAATTCATATTGTCTGTTTACTGAGACACACACACACAGAGCCAGTTTTCACAGACCCAGATTAAAGCCCACACCTGGACAAAAAAAAAAAGCAATAGAGATGTTTTGGTTCGCAGAGTATTAATCTGGGTCCGGGAAACTGTCCCATACTGTGAGACTAGGGTATCCATCAAAAGACTGTGTCGTTCACGATGTGAGTGTTAAAGAGAGCAGTGGCCCACTGAAAGCCCCCCTCAAAAGCCCTCAGAAAGCAGATAAGCAGCACTTTATTAGGCCCCTTTTCCCTAGCATGTCCCGGCTGTGTAGTCCTAGTATTGTCCTGATGTTGCTCTTCAGGAGACAGCTGCAGAAAGATACTACACAAAGAGATTACACCTCTGAGAGCCTCTGTCTGTCTGTCTCGCCCTTGGCCTGTCAGCAGCACGCTGGCTGCATCCCAAATGATCCCCTATATAGTGTACTGCTTTCAGCCAGAGCCTTATGAGCCTTACTCAAAAGTAGTGCACTCTATAGGGAACAGTGTGCCATTTGGTACATCGACACTGACATGGAGCTATTAGCATGCTATTTTAAGATCCTGGAGCCCTCACTAGCTGGCTCACTCACTCTGGCATGCCTGTCAGACAGACAGAAAATCCTCATTTTGTACTTTTCTTTTCTTCTCCAGAGGTAATCCCTCTCTTTTCTCTGCACTTGTCTTTTGACTGGGGGCGAGCTCAGCTTTCAGTGATCATATAGGCCTCGCTATCTATTCACGGCAGAGCGAAGAGACAGAGAGGCAGAGGGAGAGAAAGAGAGAGAGAGAGAGAGAAAGAGAGGGGAGAAAGAGAGAGTGAGAGAGAGAAAGAGTGAGAGGGGGGAGAGAGAGAGTAGGAGAGACAGAGAGAGAAAGAGAGGGACAGAGAGAAAGAGAGCGAGAGAGAGAGAAGGAGAGGGAGGGAGAGAGAGTAAGAGAGAGAAAGAGAGTCAGAGAGAGAGAAAGAGAGAGAGAGAGAGAGAGGGAGAGAGAGAGGGAGAGAGAGAGAGAGAGTAAGATAGAAAGAAAGAAAGAAAGAAAGAAAGAAAGAAAGAAAGAAAGAAAGAAAGAAAGAAAGGGAGAGAGAAAGAAAGACAGAGAAAGTGTGAGAGAGAGAGAGAGAGAGAGAGAGAGAGAGAGAGAGACAGATAGAGAGAGAGAGAGAGAGAGAGAGAGAGAAGGTACAGACGTAGTCTATACCAGGGATGACAGGTTGACTCTGTTTCCGGCTAAAGAACATTGTAGTTAATTGTCGGAGAGCCTTTTATCCTGCCTCCACATTGCAGGCCTTAGAATACATTTAACATGATGTTTTTCAAACGCCACGATGACAACTAAAACTGTGCGGTGTCTAAGTTTTCCTCAGGTATACTGTTGGCCTTTATGGGAGTGCTCAACAGGGAGGCCTGAGGGAGGGACATTCTTTTCAATGGACAACCTGAGGCACAATGGACACGTCTCTCATCACTGTCTGGGGTAGGTAACCCATCTTCATATGAAAAGGAAGAGGAACAGGAACTTTCTCACGTGTCAGTGTTATAGCAAGCATTAAAATACCCTGATTGTATATACTCCAATAGATATACAGTATGCCTGAGGAAAAGTTTTAGTTCCTAGCGTATGATATACGCTATATATTCAAAAGTGTGTGGACACCCCTTCAAAACTAGTGAATTCGGGTTACTTCAGCCACACCCATTGCTGACAGGTGTATAAAATCGAGCACATAGCCATGCAATCTCCATAGGAAAACATTGGCAGTAGAATGGCCTCACTGAAGAGCTCAGTGATGTTCAATGTGGCACCGTTACACAATGCCACCTTTTCCAACAAGTCAGTTTGTCAAATTTCTGCCCTGATAGAGCTGCCCGGTCAACTGTAAGTGCTGTTATTGTGAAGTGGAGACGTCTGGGAGCAACAACAGATCATCGGTGAAGTGGTAGACCACAGAAGCTCACAAAAATGGTCCGGGGTTTTTCATGGTTCAGGCTAGGCACCATTGTTCCAGTGAAGGGAAATCTTAACACTACAGCATACAATGACATTCTAGATGATTCTGTGCTTTCAACTTTGTGGCAACAGTTTGGGGAAGGCTCTTTCCTGTTTCAGCAAGACAATGCCCCTGTGCACAATGCGAGGTCCATACAGAAATGGTTTGTTGAGATCAGTATGGAAGAACTTGACTGGCCTGCACAGAGCCCTGACCTTAACCACATTGAACACCTTTGGAATGAATTGGAACGCCGACAGCAAGCCAGGCCTTATCGCCCAACATCAGTGCCCGACCTCACCAATGCTCTTGTGGCTGAATGGAAGCAAGTCCCTGCAGCAATGTTCCAACATCTAGTGGAAAGCCTTCCCAGAAGAGTGGAGGCTGTTATTGCAACAAAGGGGGGGACCAACTCCATATTAATGCCCATGATTTTGGAATGAGATGTTCAATGAGCAAGTGTCCACATACAACATGATTAAAAGTATATATTAAATAAAGGTTAGTTAAAAAAATACAAAAATAAACCTTCCCAATAAACCAATGTAACAGTATAGCTTCCGTCCCTCTCCTCGCCCCAACCTGGCATGGAGCCAGGGACCCTCTGCACACATAGACAACAGCCACTCTCGAAGCATCGTTACCCATCACTCCACAAAAGCCGCGGTGCCAGTTCAACGTCTGGTTGAGTTGTCAACTAATGTGAATTCAATGTGAAATTTACAGAAAAAATTTTTATCCATGTCATTGGATTTAGGAAAAGTTGGTTGAAAACAATACCAAGTACCCTTAATGTTACGGACGTCGTGGGAAGAAGGAGAGGACCAAAGCGCAGCGTGGTTAGTGTTCATCTTATTTAATGAAAAACCTGAACACTGAATAACAAACAAACAACCGGAACAGTTCTGTCTGGTGCAGACACACAAAGACTGAAAAACAACCACCCACAGAACACAATCGAAAACAGGCTACCTAAATACGGTTCTCAATCAGGGAGGAAGGCTCTTTGACAGCTGCCTCTGATTGAGAACCATACCAGGCCAAACACAGAAATAGAAAATCATACTAAAACTAACATAGACAACCCACCCCAACTCACGCCCCCGACCATACTAAAACAAAAGACAAAACAAAGGAACTAAGGTCAGAACGTGACATTTAAGTTGATTACTTATTTTTTACAAATCGAATCAATTTTCCCACGTTTATTCACAAGGATCTTCTTTGTTGTTGAAACAACATTGATTCTACCAGTGGGTTGATTTCCATAGTATTATATGTTTTATATATATATATATATATATATATATACTATGGGAACAGTTTGTTGTAATTTGAACTATCTTATAACTACTATCCCTCCATGCTGTAATATAATGGGGTTGAGAACGATACTATTGTACAAGGTTTTGCTCCAAACATGTCAGGGAATAGTTTGGGTTTTTATTATCCATGTTAAATAAATACCACTGATATTTAATCCAACAAGCCAAAACAATATAACCTATGCATGATGGAGCTGGGTGTTATTCATGGTATTGAATCGATCAACAATGCTGTTCTCTCCCATCGGTCTTAGTTGATCTAGAAAAATATAGTGAGTCGCTTACTGATGCTGCCTTGACGAATTATACCACCTGTGGGCTGACTCATGCTGCCTTGACGAATTATACCACCTGTGGGCTGACTGATGCTGCCTTGACCCATTATACCACCTGCGGGCTGACTGATGCTGCCTTGACCCATTAAACCACCTGTGGGCTGACTCATGCTGCCTTGACCCATTATACCACCTGCGGGCTGACTGATGCTGCCTTGACCCATTAAACCGCCTGTGGGCTGACTCATGCTGCCTTGACCCATTAAACCACCTGTGGGCTGACTGATGCTGCCTTGACCCATTATACCACCTGTGGGCTGACTGATGCTGCCTTGACCCATTATACCACCTGTGGGCTGACTGATGCTGCCTTGACCCATTATACCACCTGTGGGCTGACTGATGCTGCCTTGACCCATTAAACCAACTGTGGGCTGACTCATGCTGCCTTGACCCATTAAACCAACTGTGGGCTGACTCATGCTGCCTTGACCCATTAAACCAACTGTGGGCTGACTCATGCTGCCTTGACCCATTAAACCACTGGTGGGCTGACTGATGCTGCCTTGACCCATTATACCACCTGTGGGCTGACTGATGCTGCCTTGACCCATTATACTACCTGTGGGCTGACTGATGCTGCCTTGACCCATTATACTACCTGTGGGCTGACTGATGCTGCCTTGACCCATTATACTACCTGTGGGCTGACTGATGCCTTAGAAAATGAACTGCTATTCTCTCTATGTGTCTATTCTTTCTCTGTGTCTATTCTCTCTATTTTCTCTATTTGTCTATTCTCCCTGTCTATTTTCTCTATTCTCTCTATTTTCCCTATTCTCTCTGTGTCTACTATCTCTATCTCTATATTCTCTCTATGTGTCTATTCTCTCTATTCCCTCTATTTTCTCTATTTGTCTATTCTCTCTGTCTATTATCTCTATTCTCTCTATTTCCCTATTCTCTCTGTGTCTACTATCTCTATCTCTATATTCTCCCTATTCTCTCTATGTCTCTATTCTCTCTGTGTCTTTTCTTTCTAATCTCTCTATTTGTCTTTTCTCTCTATTCTCTCTGTCTCTATGTAGGAATTCTAGATACAGTGCCTTGCGAAAGTATTCGGCCCCCTTGAACTTTGCGACCTTTTGACACATTTCAGGCTTCAAACATAAAGATATAAAACTGTATTTTTTTGTGAAGAATCAACCATAAGTGGGACACAATCATGAAGTGGAACGACATTTATTGGATATTTCAAACTTTTTTAACAAATCAAAAACTGAAAAATTGGGCGTGCAAAATTATTCAGCCCCTTTACTTTCAGTGCAGCAAACTCTCTCCAGAAGTTCAGTGAGGATCTCTGAATGATCCAATGTTGACCTAAATGACTGATGATGATAAATACAATCCACCTGTGTGTAATCAAGTCTCCGTATGAATGCACCTGCACTGTGATAGTCTCAGAGGTCCGTTAAAAGCGCAGAGAGCATCATGAAGAACAAGGAACACACCAGGCAGGTCCGAGATACTGTTGTGAAGAAGTTTAAAGCCAGATTTGGATACAAAAAGATTTCCCAAGCTTTAAACATCCCAAGGAGCACTGTGCAAGCGATAATATTGAAATGGAAGGAGTATCAGACCACTGCAAATCTACCAAGACCTGGCCGTCCCTCTAAACTTTCAGCTCATACAAGGAGAAGACTGATCAGAGATGCAGCCAAGAGGCCCATGATCACTCTGGATGAACTGCAGAGGTCTACAGCTGAGGTGGGAGACTCTGTCCATAGGACAACAATCAGTCGTATATTGCACAAATCTGGCCTTTATGGAAGAGTGGCAAGAAGAAAGCCATTTCTTAAAGATATCCATAAAAAGTGTTGTTTAAAGTTTGCCACAAGCCACCTGGGAGACACACCAAACATGTGAAAGAAGGTGCTCTGGTCAGATGAAACCAAAATTTTACTTTTTGGCAACAAGCAAAACGTTATGTTTGGCGTAAAAGCAACACAGCTGAACACACCATCCCCACTGTCAAACATGGTGGTGGCAGTATCATGGTTTGGGTCTGCTTTTCTTCAGCAGGGACAGGGAAGATGGTTAAAATTGATGGGAAGATGGATGGAGCCAAATACAGGACCATTCTGGAAGAAAACCTGATGGAGTCTGCAAAAGACCTGAGACTGGGACGGAGATTTGTCTTCCAACAAGACAATGATACAAAACATAAAGCAAAATCTACAATGGAATGGTTCAAAAATAAACATATCCAGGTGTTAGAATGGCCAAGTCAAAGTCCAGACCTGAATCCAATCGAGAATCTGTGGAAAGAACTGAAAACTGCTGTTCACAAATGTTCTCCATCGAACCTCACTGAGCTCGAGCTGTTTTGCAAGGAGGAATGGGAAAAAATGTCAGTCTCTCGATGTGCAAAACTGATAGAGACATACCCCAAGCGACTTACAGCTGTAAGCGCACTAAAAGGTGGCGCTACAAAGTATTAACTTAAAGGGGCTGAATAATTTTGCACGCCCAATTTTTCAGTTTTTGATTTGTTAAAAAAGTTTGAAATATCCAATAAATGTCGTTCCACTTCATGATTGTGTCCCACTTGTTGTTGATTCTTCACCAAAAAATACAGTTTTATATCTTTATGTTTGAAGCCTGAAATGTGGCAAAAGGTCGCAAAGTTCAAGGGGGCCGAATACTTTCGCAAGGCACTGTATGTGTCTATCTCAATTATATATACAGTTGAAGTCGGAAGTTTACATACACCTTAGCCAAATACATTTAATCTACGTTTTTTTTAATACATTTCCTGACATTTAATCCTAGTAAAAATTCCCTGTTTTTGGTCAGTTACGATTACCACTTTATTTTAAGAATGTGAAATGTCAGAATAATAGTAGAGGGAATGATTTATTTCAGCTTTTATTTCCTTCCTCACATTCCCAGTGGGTCAGAAGTTTACATACTCAATTAGTATTTTGTAGCATTGTCTTTAAATTGTGTAACTTGGGTCAAACGTTTTGGGTAGCCTTCCACAAGTTCCACACATTTTGTCCCATTCCTCCTGACAGAGCTGGTGTAACTGAGTCAGGTTTGTAGGCCTCCTTGCTCGCACACGCTTTGTCAGTTCTGCCCACAAATTTTCTATAGGATTGAGATCAGGGCTTTGTGATGGCCACTCCAATACCTTAACTTTGTTGTCCTTAAGCCATTTTGCCACAACTTTGGAAGTCTGCTTGGGGTCATTGTCCATTGGAAGACCCATTTGCGACCAAGCTTTAACTTTCTTCAATATATCCACATATTTTTCCTTCCTCATGTTGCCATCTATTTTGTGAAGTGCACCAGTCCCTCCTGCAGCAAAGCACCCCCACAACATGATGCTGCCACCCAGTGCTTCACGGTTGGGATGGTGTTCTTCAGCTTGCAAGCCTCCCCCCTTTTCCTCCAAACATAACGATGGTCATTATGGACAAACAATTATATTTTTATTTTATCAGACCAGAGGACATTTCTCCAAAAAGTACGATCTTTATCCCCATTTGCAGTTGCAAACCGTAGTCTGGCTTTTTAATGGCGGTTTTGGAGCAGTGGCTTCTTCCTTGCTGAGCGACCTCTCAGGTTACGTCGATATAGGACTCGTTTTACTGTAGATATAGATAATTTTGTACCTGTTTCCTCCAGCATCTTCACAAGGTCCTTTGCTGTTGTTCTGATTTGCTATTGATTTGCTATTTTCACAACAAAGTACGTTCATCTCTAGGAGACAGAACGCGTCTCCTTCCTGAGCGGTATGATGGATGGTGTTTATACTTGCGTAATATTGTTTGCAAACATGAACTTGGTACCTTCAGGCATTTGGAAATTGCTCCCAAGGATGAACCAGACTTGTGGAGGTCTACAATTCTTTTCTGAGGTCTTGGCTGATTTCTTTTGATTTTCCCATGATGTCATGCAAAGAGGCATTGAGTTTGAAGGTAGCCCTTGAAATACATTCACAGGCACACCTCCAATTGACTCAAATTATGTCAATTAGCCTATCAGAAACTTCTAATGCCATGACATCATTTTCTGGAATTTTCCAAGCTGTTTAAAGGCACAGTCAACTTAGTGTATGTAAACTTCTGACCCACTGGAATTGTGATACAGTGAATTATAAGTGAAATAATCTGTCTGTTGGAAAAATGTGAACTTCCGACTTCAACTCTTAGTCATGCCAGGGAAGGTGGTGTAGATGAGGCAGGGCCTAGTTAGGCTAGAGGTGGTGGTGTAGATGAGGCTGGGCCTAGTCATGTCAGGGAAGGTGGTGTAGATGAGGCTGGGCCTAGTCATGTCAGGGAAGGTGGTGTAGATGAGGCTGGGCCTAATCATGTCAGGGATGGTGGTGTAGACGAGGCTGGGCCTAGTCATGTCAGGGATAGTGGTGTAGGTGAGGCTGGGCCTAGTCATGTCAGGGATAGTGGTGTAGATGAGGCTGGGCCTAGTCATGCCAGAGATGGTGGTGTAGATGAGGCTGGGCCTAGTCATGCTATGGATAGTGGTGTAGATGAGGCTGGGCCTAGTCATGCCAGAGATGGTGGTGTAGATGAGGCTGGGCCTAGTCATGCTATGGATGGTGGGGTAGACGAGGCTAGGCCTAGTCAGGCTAGAGACGGTGGTGTAGACGAGGCTGGGCCTAGTCATGCCAGGGATAGTGGTGTAGACGAGGCTGGGCCTAGTCATGCCAGAGATGGTGGTGTAGATGAGGTTGGGCCTAGTCATGTCAGGGATAGTGGTGTAGATGAGGCTGGGCCTAGTCATGTCAGGGATAGTGGTGTAGACGAGGCTGGGCCTAGTCATGCCAGAGATGGTGGTGTAGATGAGGTTGGGCCTAGTCATGCTATGGATGGTGGGGAAGACGAGGCTGGGTCTAGTCTTGCCAGTGATGGTGGTGTAGATGAGGCTGGGTCTAGTCATGTTAGGGATAGTGGTGTAGCTGAGGCTGGGTCTAGTCATGCTATGGATGGTGGGGTAGCTGAAGCTGGGTCTAGTCATGCTATGGATGGTGGTGTAGATGAGGCTGGTTCTAGTCAGGTTATATATGGTGGTGTAGATGAAGCTGGGTCTAGTCAGGTTATATATGGTGGTGTAGATGAGGCTGGGTCTAGTCAGGTTGTGCTAGTGGATGATAAGAGTATAGTGGGGAAGTGTCAGACTAGGGGGGAGGAGGAGGGTGTCAAGCGGAGAAGGAAAAAGGGGAAGAAGAAAGGAGGTGGGAGGGGGAGGCTGGGGTGGTCAAAGGCCCCATGGAACCTTTGCCTGGTGCTGGGGGGGGGGGGGGCTGACAAGAGAGGAAGGGCAGAATGGGAGATGGAGATGAGGAGGAAAGTGCATCTGAGGAAGAGGATGATGAGTTTTCTTTCAGACTCCTCTTCAGTGGGTCCAGAGCTGACAGCCAGTCAAGCAGAGGGGTCAAAGTGCACGTTGAGAGAACTGACAAGGTTCCTGAATGAGACCAAGGGGAAAAAAGTTCATCTTGAGGCTTTTTTTTCTGCTCCGAGAAAGTTTGTAAGATCAGTACAACATGCTATTAAAAATTAGGGGCATGGTGTCCTCTCACCCAGGAAATGATTTAGGTTGAGGAAGTGGGTCACAACAGTGCGAAAAGGTCTAACTTTAGATGCTGTTTAGATGTATAGTTTCTTTCTAGCACTGTGGCTTTTTGAGCTTTGCTATTGGTCTCTTTCTTTGCTGGCTTTTCTCACACTTCTTATGGAGACTCTACGGTTAACCTGTCTAGGACACAGGTTCCGCTAACGGAACCCCCTCCCCCCAACATTCCGCTGAAAAGTCAGCGCGGGAAATTTAAAAATGTTTTTTAGAAATATTTAACTTTCACACATTAACAAGTTCAATACAGCAAATGAAAGATAAACATCTTGTTTATCGAACAACGCGAAAACACAACACAACATATTAGATCACCACCAAATCCCAAAAAACACACAGCCATTTTTCCCAGCCAAAGATAGAGTCACAAAAGCAGAATTAGAGATAAAATGAATCACTAACCTTTGATAATCTTCATCAGATGACACTCATATGACATCATGTTACACAATACATTTATGTTTTGTTCAATAATTTGCATATTTATATCCACAAATCTCGGGTTTACATTGGCACCATGTTCAGAAATGCCTCCAAAATATCCAGATTAATTAAAGAGAGCTACGTCAGATAACAGAAATACTCATCATAAACTTTGACGAAAGATACATGTTTTACATATAATTAAAGATACACTGGTTCTTAATGCAACCGCAGTGTCAGATTTGTTTTTAAACGTTACGAAAAAAGCATACCATGCAATAATCTGAGACGGCGCTCAGACGTAAATATATTTCTCAGCCATGTTGGAGTCAACAGAAATACGAAATTACATCATAAATATTCCCTTACCTTTGATGATCTTTCATCAGAATGCAGTGCAAGGAATCCTAGTTCCACAATAAATCGTTGTTTTGTTCGATAATGTCCATTACTAGTGTCCAATTAGCTACTTTTGCTAGCACGTTTAGCTCACATGTCCAAAAGCTGGCGCCAGTCCAGGCGAACTCGGACGAAAACTTCAAAAAGTTATATTCCAGGTCGAATAAACTGGTCAAACTAAATAGAGAATCAATCTTCAGGGTGTTATTATCATATATATCCAATAACGTTCCAACCGGAGCATTAGTTTTTGTCTACAGAGTAATGGAACGCAAGGCGATATAATAAGTACTGTGTGTAACCAGGAACTGGCATTCTGCCAGACCAGTGACTCAAATAGCTACCATCCGGTCCCACATCACACTAGAGGCTTCATTACACATTCTAATGACTGTTGACATCTAGTGGAAGGTGTAGGAAGTGCGAACAGATCCATATCTTATTTGGATGTGAATAAGCGATGAGTTGAAAATCAACCAGCCCCAGAATTTCCACTTCCTATTTGGAAGTTTGCCTGCCCTATGAGTTCTGTTGTACTCACAGACATAATTCAAACAGTTGTAGAAACTTCAGAGTGTTTTCTATCCAATAGTAATAATAATATGCATATATTAGCATCTGGGACAGAGTAGGAGGCAGTTCACTATGGGCACGCAATTCATCCAAAGTGAAAATGCTGCCCCCTATAGACTCTACGGTTAACTCACTCAATATAAATGGCACCAGAGATGTGGGAAAGAGGAGTGTGTTAGGTGAAAATGTAAAACAAAACAAAAGGTGTTGTTTCTGCAGGAGACGCATAGTGATGTGTTGAACGAAGTTGATTTGGGGATTTGGGTGGAAAGGCGACAGTGTGCTGAGCCATGGGACACATTTTAGTGCAGAGGTGGCAGTCATTTTTATACCGGGTCTGTCTGCTCCTCAAAGGAGGTGGGTGTGGGTAGGGGTAGGCTGCTTGTTGTAAAAGCAGATATTAACAACATGGGTTTTGTCTTTATAAATGTGTATGCGCCTAACATAGGGAGAGAGGGGGGGGGGGTTCTATTTGGGTGTCTTAGATGGGAACTCTCACAGGTAGCGCCTGAGGAGATGCTGGTGGTCGGCGGGGACTGGAACTGTACAATGGATTTTACGAAAGACAGTGTCAGGGTCTCATTCAGTGTCAGTGGGACTGTTGAGGGACATCATTAATCATTTCGACCTAGTGGATGTTTGGAGAACTAAACACAACTAAACATGGGGAAGATGTTTTGGATATACGGTTGTAGGAGTGGGTATTGTGATGTTGGTTTGTATCGTGTTGTAGAGGGAAAGGTGAGTATTGTCCATATATGCAGTACTGGATATATTTTGATGTTTATTTTTAAGGAGGGTGAGTTTTTTTTAAATGAAATGAGAAAGTTTCAGTAAAGAAAGACAAAAAGTCTCTCTCACACACACACACACACACACACACACACACACACACACACATACACACACACACACACACACACTGGCCTGATGACTCCTTGCTGTTCCCAGTCCACCTGGTCATGCTACTGTTCTGCCTGCGGCTATGGAACCCTGACCTTTTCACCGGACGTGCTGCCTTGTCCCAGACCTGCTGTTTTCAACTCTCTAGAGACACCAGGAGTGGCTATGAAAAGACAACTGACATTTACTCCTGAGGTGATGACCTGTTTAACCCTCTACAACCACTGTGATTATTGTTATTTGACCCTGCTGGTCATCTATGAACATTTGAACATCTTGGCCATGTTCTGTTATAATCTCCACCCGGCACAGCCAGAAGAGGACTGGCCACCCCTCATAGCCTGGTTTCTCTCTAGGTTTCTTCCTAGGTTCCTGTCTGTCTAGGGAGTTTTTCCTAGCCACTGTGCTTCTACACCTGCATTGCTTGCTGTTTGGGGATTTTAGGCTGGGTTTCTGTTACAGCACTTTGCGACATCAGTTGATGTAAAAAAGGCTTCATAAATACAGTTGATTGATTGGTTAAATGAAGGAAGGACATGCCGTAGTAGATATCATTGGTTAATTTTGACACTAGTAGTTTACAACTTTAGCCTAAAAGGTTATTAGTATTCACCACAAGGTAACTAACGCTGCTTCAGTCTCTGATTACAACAATTCCTTGGTTACGGACATTAAAGATTTTCTGCCAAGTGTTAAGTGGAGTCTCACAGGAATATAATTTGCTATAAATTGCTATCACATATATCGTCTGAATATAGATAAGAGATAACCTGGCATAACAATGTCCTCTCAGAGAGGACATTGCAGAGAATGCAGTGTCATAGTGTTGATTTATCCCATACGGCCAATCGACTGATTGGTGTAGATTCTGTCCAACTAAATTCTAGATCAAAGGTCACACATGCTTGTGAATTATTGGGTAACACTTAGCCTGCATGCATAATGTTTTCTAACCTTTCAGAGGCATGTATGAGCTTTGACAATGTATTTAAAAAATATAATGTATTGTATCATAGTATGGTATGTCTCTCTGCATTAAATAAATTGCTGCAACAACAAAAAAAGATAATTAAATATACACAATTAACCACATATTTTGTCCTGCCAAAAACTGGCTAAAATTATTTTCATGGTCCTATATATGAGAAGGTATGGAGACGGTGCCAGTCCCTTCAAGTGTACTGCTAAACTCTGAGGAGATCCTTTCTCCTTTCTACAGACACTATTTGTCTGCCACCAGAAAAGCACTAGAGTTTACTGAAGTTACGCTCCTTTCAAACACAAGCTGATGAAACCATGAACAGTCAATCAGATTCAAGTGGTGGTGAGGTGGTGGTGAGGTGGTGGTGGTGGTGAAGTGGTGGTACTGAGGTGGTGGTGGTGAGGTGGTGGTGAGATGGTGGTGAGGTCGTGGTGAGATGGTGGTGGTGAGGTGGTGGTGGTGGTGAGGTGGTGGTGGTGAGTTGGTGAGAGGGTGGTGGTGGTGTGGTGGTGAGGTGGTAGTGGTGGTGGTGAGTTGGTGGTGGTGGTGGTGGTGGTGGTGAGGTAGTGGTGGTGAGATGGTGGTGAGGTGGTGATGGTGGTGAGGTGGTGGTGGTGAGATGGTGGTGAGGTGGTGGTGGTGATGGTGGTGAGGTGGTGGTGGTGAGGTGGTGAGGTGGTGGTGAGGTGGCGGTGGTGAGATGGTGGTGAGGTGGTGGTGGTGAGGTGGCGGTGAGGTGGTGGTGGTGAGGTGGTGGTGAGGTGGTGGAGGTGAGGTGGTGGAGGTGAGGTGGTGAGGTGGCGGTGAGGTGGTGGTGGTGAGGTGGTGGGGAGGTGGTGGAGGTGAGGTGGTGGAGGTGAGGTGGTGAGGTGGGGGTGGTGGTGGTGAAGTGGTGGTGGTGGTGAGGTGGTGGGTGGTGAGAGGGTGGTGGTGAGGTGGTGGGTGGTGAGAGGGTGGTGGTGATAGGGTGGTTGTGAGGTGGTGGGTGGTGAGAGGGTGGTGGTGGGTGGTGAGAGGGTGGTGGTGAGATGGTGGTGGTGGTGAGGTGGTGATAGGGTGGTGGTGAGGTGGTGGTGAGGTGGTGATAGGGTGGTGGTGAGGTGGTGATGGTGAGGTGGTGGGTGGTGAGAGGGTGGTGGTGAGGTGGTGGTGAGGTGGGGAGGTGGTGGTGGTGAGGTGGTGGTGGGGTATTGGTGGTGAGGTGGAGGTGGTGGTGAGGTGGTGGTGAGGTGGTGGTGGTGGTGAGGTGGTGGTGGTGGTGAGGTGGTGGGTGGTGAGAGGGTGGTGGTGAGGTGGGGAGGTGGTGGTGGTGAGGTGGTGGTGGTGGGGTATAGTGAGGTGGTGGTGAGGTGGTGGTGGTGGTGAGGTGGTGAGGTGGTGGTGAGGTGGTGGTGAGGTGGGGAGGTGGTGGTGGTGAGGTGGTGGTGGTGGGGTATAGTGGTGAGGTGGTGAGGTGGTGAGGTGGTGGTGAGGTGGTGGTGGTGGTGAGGTGGTGATGGTGGTGGTAGTGAGGTGGTGGTGAGGTGGTGGTGGTGAAGTTTTGGTGGTGAAGTTTTGCAAGACTACATTACCCATCCCCGACACTGTCAACCAAGACTCAAGACTACATTACCCATCCCCCAACACTGTCAACCAAGAGTCAATACTACATTACCCATCCCCCGACACTGTCAACCAAGAGTCAAGACTAAATTACCCATCCCCGACACTGTCAACCAAGAGTCAAGACTACATTACCCATCCCCCAACACTGTCAACAAAGAGTCAAGACTACATTACCCATCCCCCAACACTGTCAACCAAGAGTCAATACTACATTACCCATCCCCCGACACTGTCAACCAAGAGTCAAGACTACATTGCCCATCCCCCGACACTGTCAACCAAGAGTCAAGACTACATTACCCATCCCCCGACACTGTCAACCAAGAGTCAAGACTACATTACCCATCCACCCAACACTGTCAACCAAGAGTCAAGACTACATTACCCATCCCCCCAACACTGTCAACCAAGAGTCAAGACTACATTACCCATACCCCAACACTGTCAACCAAGAGTCAAGACTACATTACCCATCCCCCAACACTGTCAACCAAGAGTCAAGACTACATTACCCATCCCCAACACTGTCAACCAAGAGTCAAGACTACATGACCCATCCCCCAACACTGTCAACCAAGAGTCAAGACTACATTACCCATCCCCCAACACTACATTACCCATCCCCCGACACTGTCAACCAAGAGTCAAGACTACATTACCCATCCCCCAACACTGTCAACCAAGAGTCAAGACTACATTACCCATCCCCCAACACTGTCAACCAAGAGTCAAGACTACATTACCCATCCCCCAACACTGTCAACCAAGAGTCAAGACTACATTACCCATCCCCCGACACTGTCAACCAAGAGTCAAGACTACATTACCCATCCCCCAACACTGTCAACCAAGAGTCAAGACTACATTACCCATCCCCCGGCACCGTCAACCAAGAGTCAAGACTACATTACCCATCACCCGACACTGTCAACCAAGAGTTAAGACTACATTACCCATCCCCCGACACCGTGAACCAAGAGTCAAGACTACATTACCCATCCCCCAACACTGTCAACCAAGAGTCAATACTACATTACCCATACCCCGACACTGTCAACCAAGAGTCAAGACTACATTGCCCATCCCCCGACACTGTCAACCAAGAGTCAAGACTACATTACCCATCCCCCGACACTGTCAACCAAGAGTCAAGACTACATTACCCATCCACCCAACACTGTCAACCAAGAGTCAAGACTACATTACCCATCCCCCAACACTGTCAACCAAGAGTCAAGACTACATTACCCATACCCCAACACTGTCAACCAAGAGTCAAGACTACATTACCCATCCCCCGACACTGTCAACCAAGAGTCAAGACTACATTACCCATCCCCCAACACTGTCAACCAAGCGTCAAGACTACATTACCCATCCCCCAACACTGTCAACCAAGAGTCAAGACTACATTACCCATCCCCCGACACCGTCAACCAAGAGTCAAGACTACATTACCCATCCCCCGACACCGTGAACCAAGAGTCAAGACTACATTACCCATCCCCCAACACTGTCAACCAAGAGTCAATACTACATTACCCATACCCCGACACTGTCAACCAAGAGTCAAGACTAAATTACCCATCCTCCGTCATAGGGACTGTACAGTTGAGGATCCCCAGGGATCCGTCATAGGGACTGTACAGTTGAGGATCCCCTGGGATCCGTCATAGGGACTGTACAGTTGAGGATCCCCTGGGATCCGTCATAGGAACTGTACAGTTGAGGATCCCCAGGGATCCGTCATAGGGACTGTACAGTTGAGGATCCCCAGGGATCCGTCATAGGGACTGTACAGTTGAGGATCCCCTGGGATCCGTCATAGGGACTGTACAGTTGAGGATCCCCTGGGATCCGTCATAGGGACTGTACAGTTGAGGATCCCCAGGGATCCGTCTTAGGGACTGTAGAGTTGAGGATCCCCAGGGATCCGTTATAGGGACTGTACAGTTGAGGATCCCCAGGGATCCGTCATAGGGACTGTACAGTTGAGGATCCCCTGGGATCCGTCATAGGGACTGTACAGTTGAGGATCCCCAGGGATCCGTCATAGGGACTTAATTTATAGAAGGTTGTATTCTAATTGCCATTAATTTATGTAATTCTGTACCAGTGCAAAGCTTTGTTAATTACGTCTAATTTCTGAAGATGTTTTTATTGTATATAATCTCTATAATCTCACATTTTAAGTATAACATAGATTCGTTCACCGAGCCTGAAAAACCTGTTACTGTTTTTTCAATATGTCTGGCCCTGGGATAGCCATATTATCTTTTTTTCCCCCATATTGATTCATAAACTCTATTATAATTCCATGTGATACATTGCATAGCATCAGCACACGAGGACCTTCTGGGTTCACAGGTCTACGCGCTGACATCCCCAGAATGACGGAGATGATGCCGTGGTCTATGACATCACCGTCTGGCTACGTCCTGATCCATAGTCGGCCGTAGACTCAGCTCCCTATCGATCCTCTGCTGTAGACCTCCAGATGGACCTCAACCCCTTTAGGAGACACAGACAACTACTCCATAGCTTACTTGCTGGTCCTCCTGTCATTTGGTATCCATGATAACAATACATATGAAGGGTATAAATACTAAAACTACTACATCTAATATACAGGTATGAATACTAATACTGCTTCTACTACACAGGTATACATACTACTACTGATATTACTACACAGGTATACATACTAATACTGATATGACTACACAGGTATAAATACTAATACTGATATTACTACACAGGTGTAAATACTAACACTACTATTACTATACAGGTATAAAACTAATAATACTATTACTATAGAGGTATAAATACTAACAATTATATTACTATATAGGTACAATACTAATACTATTATTACTTTAGAAGTAAATATAGTGATACTTATATTACTATACAGGTGTAAATACTAATACTACTATTACCATACAGGTATAAAGGCAACTAAAATGTTAATGTAAAACTTAACATAGGGAGGGTGAGGAATATTGTGTACCACCCTCCTACATTCTCCTCAAGGGTTTCAAACCATCTCTCATGTACATCAGTTTTTCCGAACGGACCTATGACGTAGGTCCGGGTGCAGGGTGTAAGGGTGCAGGGTGCAGGGTGTAAGCTGTGGGTGCAGGATGTAAGCTGTGGGTGCAGGATGTAAGCTGTGGGTGCAGGATGTAAACTGTGGGTACAGGGTGTAAACTTTGAGTGCAGGGTGTAAACTGTGGGTGCAGGATGTAAACTGTGGGTGCAGGATGTAAACTGTGGGTGCAGGATGTAAACTGTGGGTTGCATCTAACTACCCAGCTAGCATATAATCTTCTGAGAACCATACGTTCCTTAGAGCTTGGTGAGAGCGTGGTTGTCCTACGGTTATTTTTGCAGACAACCTTCTTACAACTTTCTGGGAACGGCGCAGGATACCCAGCTAACACATCATGTTCTGAGAGCCATGTTTCTTTAGGTGGTACATTTTCGGTACTTCAGCATAATATTTCCTACTAGTTTCCTCATGGTTCTATTTCAAATCATGTTCTCAGAACGTTCTGAGAAACGTTAAGAAACAATGTTCTTCTTACATCTTGTTAAGTGTGTTCAGGTGTGTTACCTGATAAAATAAGGGTTCAATTAAAAATAAAATTAAAAACTTTGTACGAGTTATAAAAACATGGCATTCTAGTGCCATCCTGGTTGTGCAGTGGACTAATTCTATGGATAGAGAACCGAAGATTATAGGTTTGAATCTCCCGGACCTTCAAATAACTTATAATTTGTGTTTTCAGAACGTTGATAAAACCTCCCAGGAAAACTTTCAGGGAACCATAACAAAATGTTCTCAGAACTGCCCTGCGACCTAAAAATTAAAGTTCCCAGAAGAGGTGAAAATGTCACTTCTGTTCTCAGAACTGCCCTGCGACCTAAAAATTAAAAGTTCCCAGAAGAGGTGAAATTGTCACTTCTGTTCTCAGAACTGCCCTGCGATCTAAAAATTAAAGTTCCCAGAAGAGGTGAAATTGTCACTTCTGTTCTCAGAACTGCCCTGCGACCTAAAAATTAAAGTTCCCAGAAGAGGTGAAATTGTCACTTCTGTTCTCAGAACTGCCCTGCGACCTAAAAATTAAAGTTCCCAGAAGAGGTGAAATTGTCACTTCTGTTCTCAGAACCTTGAAAAAGCATTCTGTTTTACTGGTCAGGAAACTTATGGCTTTGTTTCCAGAACCAATGGGAAACCAAAATCTTCCGTCCCCACAACTTCCAAGGAACCAAATGTGCTAGCTGGGCAATTTGTAAAGGAAACCTTTTGAGACGTACTTGACCGAGTCCGTGCACTGAATGACTAGTCAGCGCTACGGTATGAAATCAAACCTCAAAACTATCATTCATTGGTGTAAATGTCTTCACGTTTGCACTTTATACTAAACTAACTTTCATTAATAACCCATTATATATGCTTTAAATATGTTTATAAATGTTGATAAACTATTATAAAATATTACGCATTTTTATAAATGTTTACAAATAATTGAATGCTAATTTATTGAGAGTACGTTTTGTTATTTATAAAAGTGGTATGATGTGTAACACGAATTCACCTGCACCTCACCACGGCCCCAGACATAAACACCAGGCCATGTGTGTGTAATGTCATATCAATACAAAAGGCTAAATTAGCCCCCTAGATATTCATATTTCAGCATCATTAAATTCCCCCACGTTAGAAGCTCAGAATATATATTTTTT
>NC_092176.1:43979002-44019002 GCF_045791955.1 Oncorhynchus clarkii lewisi | reverse complement strand
GTAGTATGATAGGTGTTGTTTTACAGGGTCAGTCATAGTAGTATGATAGGTGTTGTTTTACAGGGTCAGTCATAGTAGTATGATAGGTGTTGTTTTACAGGGTCAGTCATAGTAGTATGATAGGTGTTGTTTTACAGGGCCAGTCATAGTAGTACGATAGGTGTTGTTTTACAGGGCCAGTCATAGTAGTATGATAGGTGTTGTTTTACAGGGCCAGTCATAGTAGTATGATAGGTGTTGTTTTACAGGGCCAGTCATAGTAGTACGATAGGTGTTGTTTTACAGGGCCAGTCATAGTAGTATGATAGGTGTTGTTTTACAGGGTCAGTCATAGTAGTATGATAGGTGTTGTTTTACAGGGCCAGTCATAGTAGTACGATAGGTGCAGTGTAATGTGATGTTTTACAGGGTCAGTCATTGCAGTACGGCACCCTTGGAGAAAATTAGGGTTAATTGACTTGCTCAAGGGCAAAACGATTGATTTTTCACCTTTGGTATTCGAACCAGCAACCTTTCAGTTACTGGACCAATGCTCTAACCACTAGGCTTCCTGTAGTATTCCACAAAAAAAATTGGTCTTTGTGGTCATTCTCTCCCTGTTCTTTTTAGACAACACAGTCATATTCTGGAGTGAAGCAGGTTGGTTGCTGATTTCATCCCTAAATAAGTCCCTTGTTAACCCCAAAGGTTGCTTCACATTTAAAACAGCTTGTACATAAACTATATAATGATGACTTTTCGGCAAGGGTTTTTCCGGGCTGTTCGTGCACACTACTTTTTCTCCAGGCAATCCGAAGTTGGTAGCCGTCTGTTGGTTCTAAAATTAAATCTTTGTTGTCATTCAAGAGATAAATTGTTTTTCAATGAAAAAACAAAATTACTTGATAAATACTGCACCAAACATCTTAGTTAAATGCAAAATTGTCTAAGATCTCCTCTGCATTTTTTTTTTTACAAATTTCAAATCAAATTGTCACACGTTCTTAATACAACAGGTGTAGGTGGTAGACCTTCCAGTAAAATGCTTACTTACAAGCCCATAACGAACAATTCAGTTTTAAGAAAAATAAGAGTTAAGAAAATATCTACTAAATTAGCTAAAGTAAAACAATTTAAATAGTAACAATAACAAGGCTATTTAAAGGAGGTACCGGTACGGAGTCAATGTGCTGTACAGTCATATACCGTTTAGTTGAGGTATTTGAGGCATATGTACATGCAGATAGTGATAAGTGACTATGCATAGATAATAAACAGCAAGTAGCAGCAGTGCAAAAAAAGGGGGGCGGGGTTAATGCAAATAGTCCAGGTAGCAATTGGATTAGCTCGTCTGGTAGGCTCGTGTCACTGGGCAGCTTGTGGTTGTGCTTTCCTTTGTTGTCCATAATAGTTTGCAAGCCCTGCCACAATCCGACGAGAGTCAGAGGCGGTGAAGTACGATTCAATCTTAGTCTGTTTTGACGCTTTGCCTGCTTGATTTCTTATAAGCGTCCAGGTTAGAGTCCTGCTCCTTGAAAGGTGAATCTCTACCCGTTAGCTCAGTGCGGATGTTGCTCGTAATCCATGGCTTTTGGTTGGGGTATGTAGGTCACTGTTGGGATGAAGTCATCAATGCACTTTTTGATGAAGCCGGTGACTCCTCAATGCCATCGGATGAATCCCGGAACAATTTCCAGTCTGCTAGCAAAACAGTCCAGTAGCTTAGCATCCGCATCATTTGACCACTTCCGTATTGATTGAGTCACTGGTACTTCCTAATTTAGTTTTGTTTGTAAGCAGGAATCAGAAGGATATACTGTAATTATGGTAAGATTTGCCAAATGGAGGTTGAGGGTGCACTTTGTACCCATCTCTGTGTGTGGAGTAAAGGTGGTCTAGAGTTTTTTCCCCTCTGACTGTAAATGTGACATGCTGGTAGAACTGAGGTAATTTAAGTTTCCCTGCATTTAAGTCCCAGGCCTCTAGGAGTGCCACCTCTGAATTAGTATTTTCTGCTTTACTTATGGCCTTACACAGCTTAGTCTTAGTGCCAGCAAAGGGTTTGTGGTGGTAAAACGACAGCTACGAAAAATATAGAAAACTCTCTTGGTAAATAGTGTGGTCTACAGCTTATCATGAGATACTCTACCTCAGGTGAGCAAAACCTTGAGACTTCCTTAGATTTTGTGCACCAGCTGTTGTTTACAAATATACATAGAACGCCACCCCTTGTTTTACCAGAGGCCGCAGTTCTATTCTATATAAAACTCTCTTGGTAAATAGTGTGTTCTTCAGCTTATCATGATATACTCTACTTCAGGTGAGCAAAAACTCTACAGTTTATGATGAGTATCAAAACAAAACCTAATATTAGATTTAGCGCACCAACTGTTATTGACAAATAGACACAGACCAGTGTCTTACCAGAGGCAACTGTCCTGTCTTACCGACGCACGGAAAAACCCAGCCAACTGTTTATTATCCATGTCGTCGTTCAGCCACGACTCGACAATCCCATTGGTAGGATAGTCTTGAACGGACCTCATCCAGTTTATTCTCCAGTGATTGCACGTCGGCCAATAGGACGGATGGTAGAGTCGGGTTACCCACTAGCCGACGAATCCTCACAAGGCACCCGGACCTGCGTCCCCTGTATCGCCGTCTCTTCGTCACGCGGATGACGGGG
Source organism: Oncorhynchus clarkii lewisi (assembly GCF_045791955.1). Lineage (NCBI taxonomy): Eukaryota > Metazoa > Chordata > Actinopteri > Salmoniformes > Salmonidae > Oncorhynchus > Oncorhynchus clarkii. Next base: position 44,016,337 of record NC_092176.1, on the reverse strand, counting down.
ATTTAGGCCTGGTCCGGCAGTAGTACGGATGGTAGAGTCGGGTTACCCACTAGCCGACGAATCCTCACAAGGCACCCGGACCTGCGTCCCCTGTATCGCCGTCTCTTCGTCACGCGGATGACGGGGATTTAGGCCTGGTCCGGCAGTAGTACGGATGGTAGAGTCGGGTTACCCACAAGCCGACGAATCCTCACAAGGCACCCGGACCTGCGTCCCCTGTATCCCCTGTATCGCCTTCTCTTCTTCACGCGGATGGCGGGGATTTAGGCCTGGTCTGGCAGTAAATCCCTACTCGTTTTAAAGAGAAATCTTCGTATACTTCCAGCTGAGTAATCGCCGTTCTGATATGCAGTAATCTCACCTAACAATTTCACAACAACTACCTTATACACACACACAAGTGTAAAGGAATTAATAAGAATATGTACATAAAAATATATGGATGAGCAATGGCCGAATGGCATAGGCAAGATGCAATAGATGGTATAGAGTACAGTATATACATATAATATGTAATGTAGGGTATGTAAACATTACATAAAGTGTTATAAGAGACGGTGTCAGAAACATTATATGCAAAGTAAGTTGCAAAAAATGCAATGCAAGAAAATACACAAAATAGCACAACTGGTTAGGAGCCCGTAAAACGGCAGCCATCTTCTCCTGCACCATTGTCATTTCTTGAGTTGTTGATTAATTCAGACTATTTTGAGTGTATTAATGCTACGGTGTATCAAAATGGACAAACAGTGCTATTGCTGCTTTTTTTTCTAATTTTTAAGCGAAGGTCTTTAAAGGGAGTACGGGAGCGCTGGTTTGGTTCGCCTAGCCGAGTTCATCTAGCCCAACCTGAAACAAGCTGACGCCTTAACCCTCAAGTCCTCTAACCCTGTGTAAAATGTCCTGTTTCCAAGTGTGTACATGTAAGTCAGAATATCTCTAATGATAAGTAGATCGTCGGTATTTGAAAAGTTATTCTACAAACGAAGCGAGAACAGCCTTGATTAGTCGGCTCTGGAAGTTAGACATGCTAACGGCCCCTAACACCTTGTCTGTCTGTTGTCCTCATATCATGTCTCAACACTTACATCACAAGAAAGACAAGAAGATTTCTTGATTTGATGGGTGTCATTTTTTTTGTGGAATTAAAAAAATAAATAAAGAAGTAATAATTGAATACATTTGAAATGTTTACAAATTAGATGAAATGAAAGCAACTTCAGAAAATTAACACTTGGGTTATCGTGAAATTATGTCCGATCTCACAAACAATGTAAAGTATGTTTAGACAGGTGTAATCTATACCTAAGCGTGTTGATTTTTTAATCCTGCTATTGACACAACTTGTTGAATTATGCAAGAGAACGTGATAACAGTAATGAATGAGGCAGTCTAGACAGTACAGGCGCGTGCAGCTAGGATAGACAGAGCGTGGTTACAGCCCTGTTCCACCCCTTTATGTTGTATATTCACATATGCAAATTAGACACAAAGTTATTTATTTTAACACAAAGAATTTACAAAATACTTGATACAATAATAAAAAGTGTATATGAGTGCATTCTAAGAAAAAAAAAGGAATGCCATTTTACAATAAATTGAATACCTGCATTTCCACCATTTTTGCATTTAAAAATTTTTTTTTTAGTCATTTGCAGACACTATTATCCAGAGTGACTTATTGTTAGTCATCCTAAAATAGCTAGGTGGGAAAACTACATTCAGACCCTTTGACTTTTTCCACATTTTGTTACTTTACAGCCTTATTCTTAAATTGATTATACAATTTTCTCCCTCATCAAGCTACACATAATACCCCTAAATGACAAAGCAGAAACAGGTTTTTATAAAATGTTGCAAATTATCATTTTTTTTGTTGTTGCTAAATATACATTTTTACATCAGTATTCAGACCCTTTACTCAGTACTTTGTTGAAGCACCTTTGGCAGTGATTACATCATTGAGTCTTCTTGGGTATGACGCTATATGCTTGACACAGCTGTATTTGAGGAGTTTCTCCCATTCTTCTCTGCAGATCCTCTCAAGCTTTGTCAGGTTGGATGGGAGCGTTGGTGCACAGATATTTTGTGGTCTCTCCAGAGATGTTTGATCGGGTTCAAGTCCGAGATCTCCAGCATTGTCTTGGCTGTGTGCTTAGGGTCGCTGTCCTGTGGGAAGTTGAACCTTCAGCCCAGACTGAGCTTCTGAGTGCTCTGAAGCTCATCAAGGATCTTTGCTCCATTCATATTTGGGATGATGCTGCCACCACCATGCTTCACCGTAGGGATGGTGCCAGGTTTCCTCCAGACGTGATGCTAGGCATTCAGCCCAAAGAGTTCAATCTGGATTTCATTAGACCAGAGAATCTTGTTTCTCATGGTCTGAGAGTTTTCATGTGTCATTTGACAAACTCCAAGCGGGCTGTCATGTGCCTTTTACAGAGGAGTTGCTTCAGTCTGGCCACTCTACCTTAAAGGCCTGATTGATGGAGGGCTGCAGAGATGCTTGTCCTTCTGGAAGTCTCTCCCATCTCCGCAGAGGAAATCTGACCAAGGCCCATCTCCCCCGATTACTAAGTTTGGCTGTGCGGCCAGCTCTAGGAAGAGTCTTTGTGGTTCCAAACTTCTTCCATTTCTTCCATTCTTGGGGACCTTCAATACTGCAGAAATGTTTTGGTACTTTTCTGCAGATCTGTGTCTCGACACAATCCTGTCTCGTAGCTCTAAAGACAATTCCTTTGACCTCATGGCTTGGTTTTTGCTCTGACATGCACTGTCAACTGTAGGACCTTATATAGACAGGTGTGTGCCTTTCCAAATCATGTATTCTAGTATTCTAGTCAAGGCCTATCCTATTTAACTAATAGTGTACAGAAACTAATCTTCAGATATACTACATAGTCTTTCCATATAGACTATCACTCCATCTATACATACCATTACACTAGATACACTACATGACCAAAAGTGTCTGGACACCTGCTCGTCAAACATCTCATTCCAAAATCATTTGCCAGCTGTTATATAGAGTTGGTCCCCCCTTTGTCGCTGAAACAGCTGACACTTCACCTGGTAGGAGTGGCCTGTGCAGAGCCAGAGACACCAGCCCTGAGAGGATGGAGAGGAGGATCTGATGGTTCAGTGTCTGAAGTCAGCGGATAGATCTAGGAGGATGAGAACAGCTTTCACAATGCAGAGAGCCTCTGTGACAGAGAATAGCAGTCTCGGTTGAGTGACCCGTCTTGAAGCCTGATTGGTTAGGGTAAAGACAATGGTTCTGAGAGAGATAACCAGAGAGTTGAGAGACAGCACGCTCAAGTGTTTTGGAAAGAAACGAAAGGCCTACAGGTCTATAGTTTTTGATGTCAGATGAGTTGAGTATTGTTTTCTTGAGGGGTCTCGTGTCTCGGGCCATTTTGAAGTCAGAGGGGACGAAGTCCAGTGGTCAGGGAAGAGTTGAGGGAAGTGAGGAACGGGAGAAGGTCTCCAGAGATGGTCTGGAGAAGGGAGGAGGGGATGGAGTCGAGTGGGTTGTAGGGCGGCCAGACCTCACCAGTCGCAGGATTTCATCTGGAGAGAGAGGGGAGAAAGAGGTCTAGGCGTAGGATTGTTCTGTGTGAGTTTGACTAGTGTACTGAATAGGATGAGTGAATGAGGAGCAGATGTCGTCAACCTTCTTTTCAAAGAGGTTGACAAAGTCCTCTGCAGAGAGGGAGGGGTGGAGGATTAAGGAGGGAGGAGAAAGTGGAGAACAGTTTTCCAGGGTTATTTTTTTGTATTTTTTAAATTTAACCTTTATTTATCTTGGCAAGTCAGTTAAGAACAAATTCTTATTTTCAATGACGGCCTAGGAACAGTGGGTTAACTGCCTTATTCAGGGGGCAGAAGGACAGATTTTTTACCTTGTCAGCTCGGGGGATCCGTTCTAGCAATCTTTTGGTTACTGGCCCAACGCTCTAACCACTAGGCTACCTGCCACTCCAGAGGCAAATGCTTAAAATGGTAAGTGGCTTTAGCAGCATATACAGAGAATGATCAGTCAGAAAGGAGAAAGGATGATCCGGAATCTTAGTTTTCCTCCATTTCCACTCAGCTGCCCACAGCCCTGTTCTGTAAGCTCGCAGTCAGTTAACCATGGAGCAAGAAGGGCCGAGCCGGACAGGAGGAAAGGGGACGGTGCGAGTCATAGGATGCAGAAAGGGAGGAGAGTAGGGCCGAAAGAAGCAGAATCAGGAAAGAGGAGGGAGAAGGACATAGGAGAAGGGAGAGTTGATAGAATAGTAGAGGAGAGAGTAGTGGGAGAGAGAGCAGAGATTGTGATGGCACCTGACCATCTGGGTAGGAGCTGAGTGGCTAGGGTTGGAGGGACTGAGTGGTTAGGGTTGGAGGAAAGGGAGACAGAAAAGGAAACAAAGTAGTGATCAGAGACATGGAGGGGGGTTGCACTGAGATTAGTAGGATAACAGCCTCTAGTAAAGAGGAACTTAATTAAGAGTATTGCTTGCCTTGTGAGTTGGAGGGGATTGGGAAACGGTGAGATCAATAGAGGCAAGGAGGGGAACGAGAGAGTTGGAAAGAAATGACTCAAAGGCAGATGTCAGGAGGTTGAAGTCGCCAAGTATGAAGAGTGATGAGCCATTGTCAGGAAATGAGCTTACAAAGGTGTCGAGCTCATTGAGGAACTCTCTAAGGGCACCTGGTGGGTGATAGATGACAACAATGTTCAGCTTGAGTGGACAAGGAACAGTGACATCATGAAATTCAAATGAGCAGACGGACATGTGAGAGGGGGAGAAAAGAGAAAATTACCAGAAATTAGTAGCCCTGTGCCACCACCACTATGACCAGATCCTATTGGACTATGAGAGAAAACCTAGTCGGGACTGAAGGGCAGCATAGGCTGCAATGAACTTGCCGTTCTTGACCACAGATCTGCAGTTTCAAATGCTGCCAGAGACTCGGAATTCCACTTGAGTTGCGTGCACAGGGTACACTCAATTATAATGACTGCAGCCAAGGGGTGGGGAGCCAACAGGGAGAGGAATGAACAGGCATAGAAAACACAAACATAGTTGTCAAAGCTGCGAATTAGCACAATTAGATAATCAGAAAATAACTAGGTAAGATACTCAAGTGAGAGAGTGGTGTGGAGCCTTCCTCTATTTCTTTCCTCGAACAACTGGGCAGAACCGTCTTTGTTTCACCGATGAGACCGCCACTGACACGACCACCGCTTACAGCTGCCGATGAGCTGTAAGGGGAGACTGAAGTACTAACACCAATTGCTAATTGCCTAGCAGAGCTGAAGAGCACAGCTCCCTGTACTAATTGCTGATTGCTTAGGAGAGGAGAAACCACTCCCCCTCCAATACAGCCACTGATTACCAAAACAAGTCACAAATTACCCTGCCCCTTGATCCTGGTTGATGTGTCAACAATAATCTGCAAGTTATGAGCAGTCAGCAGTTCACACACCAAATAGGCTACTGGGAAGACAGGCAGCATTTAAAGTAGATGGCCCTAGCTAGCAAAAAGACAGTACTAGACAACAGATAAAGACAAAAATGATATAACTCCTGGAGTTATCAAGAGTCCTCTAGGTATAGAATGAAGAACAATACCTGAACTCTACTAATTACTTGTCTGTGCCAGAAACATGGGACAATATAGTCTAGCAAGCAACTGCAATGGGAATTTGCATTGAGATTTAACTAACTGATTTTGTTGACTAAATATAATAAAGATTTGACTGATGACTATCAGGTTTGATCAAATACAGATGAAGAGTTGTCTTAATATATGTCTCTGGTGTTTTATGTTAGGTTAAGAGTGCAGTGTGCACTTCAATGCACTAAGTAGGGTCCGCATGCCTGAGAAAGGAAAATGCAAAGAAAAAGCTAGCTACTAGCTAGTTACGCTAGCCTGCTGTAGCACATAGCCAGCTAGCTAGCTAGGTAGTTACGCTAGCCTGCTGTAGCACATAGCCAGCTAGCTAGCTAGGTAGTTACGCTAGCCTGCTGTAGCACATAGCCAGCTAGCTAGGTAGTTACGCTAGCCTGCTGTAGCACATAGCCAGCTAGCTAGCTAGGTAGTTACGCTAGCCTGCTGTAGCACATAGCCAGCTAGCTAGGTAGTTACGCTAGCCTGCTGTAGCACATAGCCAGCTAGCTAGGTAGTTACGCTAGCCTGCTGTAGCACATAGCCAGCTAGCTAGGTAGTTACGCTAGCCTGCTGTAGCACATAGCCAGCTAGCTAGGTAGTTACGCTAGCCTGCTGTAGCACATAGCCAGCTAGCTAGATAGTTACGCTAGCCTGCTGTAGCACATAGCCAGCTAGCTAGCTAGGTAGTTACGCTAGCCTGCTGTAGCACATAGCCAGCTAGCTAGCTAGGTAGTTACGCTAGCCTGCTGTAGCACATAGCCAGCTAGCTAGCTAGGTAGTTACGCTAGCCTGCTGTAGCACATAGCCAGCTAGCTAGCTAGGTAGTTACGCTAGCCTGCTGTAGCACATAACCAGCTAGCTAGCTATATTGCTGTGTAACAACCAACAGAAAACAGCACATTTCTACTTTCAAAGTTAGTAACTAGCTGGCTACTAAAGTTATTTAACTGTAACTGTAATTTCATGTTAGCTAGCTATACTTTTCTGGCTAGTTAGCTAGCTAGTTATCTTGCAAGCTAGTTTATTTTTGCTGACAAAGATTCCAGAGGTAAAGTTAACGTTAGATAGCTAGGCTAGCAGTAGCTACAATAACTGTTCTTTCTTTGTAATATTTAACTATACTCATATTCAAAATCGTGTTTTTGTGCTAATGATGATTTTCTATTTTCACAATAGGTCAACACAGCGAGATGTGGCTTAGCGTGACCACGCCCCCGAGTAAGGTAAGGTACTCAAGGTTACTCCCATGTAATTAGATTAACGACTGACACCTTTTTCTGTTGTTTCAATAAACCTTTTCAGCAGTCTCACGTGTCATTGACTGTCACAAGAACAAATTATTTGCATTATACTTACTTTGCCACTCTGATTTGTTACCTAACAGTGACAGTAATGCTGGCTGCACAATACTTACCTCACTGTTTGTTTACCCCTGGCTTTTTTGCCAGTTAGCTGAAGTTAGCTGGCTGGCTAGCGAGATAAATTAATCTCGATCTAATACGCTAGTCTTAGATACGTCTCGTTTCTACTTCCAGTCTTTTTGCTACCCTTGAACGTTCTAGGTATTTCGATTGTTGTTGGCTTGCCTATATGTTCTTTCAACTTCCTGGGGGCCAGCTGTGGAGACAACCCTACCAAATGGCCTAAAGTAGCCTATGGCGATATCTACACCTACATAGTGGAATCTCCAGATTTGCATAAATATCCAAATGCAGAAGAATATTATAGCTGTTATTTAGACAGAAACATCTCACTAGTCCTTACTACAAGCTAATTAGCAAGCTTTATGCAATACACATAGCCAGTTAGATACAAACAAGTGCTTGTGACTTACCAGTGATGAAGTGCTTCAAACACACAGTGTATCGTGCAACCGGAGCACGTGAGACAGACAAAAGGTGAGTTATTCCCATTAAGACTTGATGCATATCAAGCCATTTTTCACATCGAATTAATCCAATGTTATTTGTCAAACACATGAAAATCATTTTCAACCAGGCAGGTGGGGCACAAAAGTCAGAAATACCGATATAATAAATGCCTTACCTTTGGAGATTGTCTTCTGTTGGCACTCCAAAAATATCCCAGAAACATCACAAATGGTCCTTTTGTTCGATAATGTCCTTCTTTATATCCCAAAATGTCCATTTATTTGGCGCATTTGATTCAGAAATACACCGGTTCCAACTCGCCCAACATGACTACAAAGTATCTAATAAGTTACCTGTAAACTTGGTCCAAACATTTCAAACAACGTTCCTAATCCAACCTCAGGTATCCTAAAACATAAATAATATTTTATGAGATGATGGAGTTGATGTGAGCCATGACCAGTCTTTCAAAGCACTTCATGGCTACCTACGTGATTGCTACGGAGCGGTAATCATTTAGGTAGGTTACCTTCGCTTTCTTGGGCACAGGGACTATGGTGGTCTGCTTGAAACATGTTGGTATTACAGTCTCGGTGAGGGAGAGGTTGAAAATGTCAGTGAACATACTTGGCAGTTGGTGTGTTTATGCTCTGAGTACCCGTCCTGGTAATCTGTCTGTTCCCACAACCTTGTGAATGTTCACCTGTTTAAAACTCTTACTCACATCGGCTACGGAGATCGTGACAACAGAGTCATCTGGAACAACTGCAGCTCTCATGCATGCTTCAGTGTTGCTTGACTCGAAGAGCTCACATGCTGTAAGTCATTTAGCTTGTATATTTTTTGGGGGGGGTATATGTAGGGGGTATATTGCGTAGTGATATATTGTATAGTTGTATATTGTATAGTGGAATATTGTGTAGTGGTATATTTTGTAGTGGTATATTGTGTAGGCATATATTGTGTTGGGATATATTGTGTAGTGGTATATTGTACAGTGGTATATTTTATAGTGGTATATTTTGAAAGGGGGATATTGTGTTGGGGTATACTGTACAGTGGTATATTTTATAGTGGTATATTTTGAAAGGGGGATATTGTGTAGGGGTGTATTGTATAGTGTGATATTGTACAGTGGTATATTGTGTCTTAGGCTGGACACTCTTGCAGTTAGGATCTTTATTCTCCACCGAGGGTTGTTAACACCCCATGGTTCCACTTAACCTACAATCAGAGGGGGAAAAATACTCTTTAGTGTTCCAGAGATAAAACACTTAAGCTCTTCCGACTGGCATGGAAGTGGCTAGATTCTTCAGAGGTGTAAGAATATTTAGGAGTCTACCCTCAAGTCCCCTAACTCTCAAGTCCCCTAACCCCCAAGTCCCCTAACCCCCAAGTCCCCTACCCTCAAGTCCCCTAACCCTCACGTCCCCTAACCCTCAAGTCCCATAACCCTCAAGTCCCCTAACTCTCCTCAAGCCCCCTAACCCTCAAGTCCCCTAACTCTCAAGTCCCCTAACCCTAACCCTCAAGTCCCCTAACCCTCAAGTCTCTTAACCCTCAAGTCCCCTAACCCTAAACACTAAATCCCATAACCTTCAAGATGGTAGTGTGTGTGTGTGTGTGTGTGTGTGTGTGTGTGTGTGTGTGTGTGTTCGTGTGTTCGTGTGTGTGTGCGTGTTTGCGTATGTGCGTAGCGTAGTGCACTCCAGGCTGCCCTACATCCCCATCCCCAGTCTCTGATTCTCCAACCAGTGCCCATCTGCCACCTTTATCCCCCTTCCTGTGCTTATTGTACATCTTCAGAGGTATTGAGACCTTTAAATGTAGAAGCACCTGGTTTTCTGTGTTTTTCTCCCTTTGTCCTCATTCTCTCCTCTCTTCTCTTCGTCCTCCTCCTCTAGGGCAGCACCAGCTTTTGGCTGTTAAAAAAAATTGGTTTGTTAAGAGCTAGGCTGCCCTCCAATTGAAGAGCAAGTCTTTTCTTCTGTATCCTCTAAGACTTCCACTTCTTCCCTCCTTTGCCTGTTGGCTGTGCTACTGGTCGTCTTTTATGCGTTCTTAGCCACCTGGAAGCAAAGAGACATTTTGATGAATTTATGCTTCTCATTTGGGCTTTGTTTGTTTGTTTGTTTGTGTGTGTGTTTAGTCCCCTGAATGCAGCTGATGGCTGTTGATGGCAGGACCACTGCAGACCTCTAGTGTGAATACTGAGCTATTCTCTATTTCCACCTGAATGATTGTCCCAAAGTAAGCTGCCTGTTGCTCAGGCCCTGAAGCCAGGATATGCATATAATTGGTACCATTGGAAAGGAAACACTTTGACATTTGTAGAAATATTAAAATAATGTCGGAGAATATAACACAATAGATATGGTGTCAGAGTCGTGTGTATAGGTGGCAGGGAAGTCAGGCGCAGGAGAGTCAAATGGAGTCTTAATAAATGTCCAAGTAACATGCTCCATAACACTAATAAGAAATGAATATAAACAAATATGGGTACGAGGACCCGTCTCGCACCTATACAAAAACCACTACACTGACAATAAACAATCTCTGACAAAGACATGAGGGAAACAGAGGGTTAAATACACAACAGGTAATGAATGGGATTGAAACCAGGTGTGTGGGAAGACAAGACAAAACCAATGGAAAATGAAAAATGGATCGATGATGGCTAGAAGACCGGTGACGTCGAACGCCGAGCACCGCCCGAACAAGGAGAGGCAACGACTTCGGCAGAAGTGATGACACATGGTAGGAGAACATCCAAAGAAAAAACACATTTTCAAAAGGTAAGTGAATATTTAATCTCTATTTGTGAATTTATGAAACCTGTGCCGGTGGAAAAATATTTGGATGTGGGGAGCCGTCCTCAAACAATGTTTTCACTGTAATGGCTACTGTAAATCGGACAGTGCAGTCAGATTAACACGAATGTAAAGCTTTCAACCAATATCAGACAGTTATATGTACCTAAATGGTTAATATCCATAATATTTATGAGTATTTATTTGAATTGCACGCCTTCCAGTTTCACCGGAAGTTGTCCCGCTAGCGGGACGCCGATCCCACAGAGGATTTATCTAGACCCAACCTTACAATACGAACTAGAACCCGCGGCATAAAGTCCATTATCAACAACACACAGAGGACATCACACCCACCTGGGTTCTACTGAAAACATAAAGTCCACACAGAGGACATCACACCCACCGTTCCCTGGGTTCTACTGAAAACATGAAGTCCACACAGAGGACTTCACACCCACCGTCCCCTGGGTTCTACTGAAAACATAAAGTCCACACAGAGGACTTCACACCCACCGTCCCCTGGGTTCTACTGAAAACATAAAGTCCACACAGAGGACTTCACACCCACCGTCCCCTGGGTTCTACTGAAAACATAAAGTCCACACAGAGGACTTCACACCCACCGTCCCCTGGGTTCTACTGAAAACATAAAGTCCACACAGAGGACTTCACACGCACCGTCCCCTGGGTTCTACTGAAAACATAAAGTCCACACAGAGGACTTCACACCCACCGTCCCCTGGGTTCTACTGAAAACATAAAGTCCACACAGAGGACTTCACACGCACCGTCCCCTGGGTTCTACTGAAAACATAAAGTCCACACAGAGGACTTCACACCCACCGTCCCCTGGGTTCTACTGAAAACATAAAGTCCACACAGAGGACTTCATACCCACCGTCCCCTGGGTTCTACTGAAAACGGTCTTCACTTGTCATCTTTCACTTGTCAGTCAACTATGAAATGGCCAGTCACTAGTTATTTAACCTTCATGTATTCAGATTGGTTTAATTCATATCGCGTTTCATTAACTACCTCTGTATTCAAGTTAGTCTCTGTTATATAGCCAGGTTAGTCTCTGTTATATTGCCAGGTTAGTCTCTGTTATATAGCCAGGTTAGTCTCTGTTATATAGCCAGGTTAGTTCAATACAACTCTGTTATATAGCCAGGTTAGTCTCTGTTATATAGCCAGGTTAGTCTCTGTTATATTGCCAGGTTAGTCTCTGTTATATAGCCAGGTTAGTCTCTGTTATGTAACCAGGTTAGTCTCTGTTATATAGCCAGGTTAGTCTCTGTTATATAGCCAGGTTATTCTCTGTTATATAGCCAGGTTAGTCTCTGTTATATAGCCAGGTTAGTTCAATACAACTATGTTATATAGCCAGGTTAGTCTCTGTTATATAGCCAGGTTAGTCTCTGTTATATTGCCAGGTTAGTCTCTGTTATATAGCCAGGTTAGTTCATTACAACTCTGTTATATAGCCAGGTTAGTCTCTGTTATATAGCCAGGTTAGCCTCTGTTATATTGCCAGGTTAGTCTCTGTTATATAGCCAGGTTAGTCTCTGTTATATTGCCAGGTTAGTCTCTGTTATATTGCCAGGTTAGTCTCTGTTATGTAACCAGGTTAGTCTCTGTTATATAGCCAGGTTAGTTCAATACAACTCTGTTATATAGCCAGGTTAGTCTCTGTTATATAACCAGGTTAGTATCTATTATATAACCAGGTTAGCCGAATACAACTTTGTTATATAACCAGGTTAGTCTCTGTTATTTAACCAGGTTAGTATCTATTATATAACCAGGTTAGCCCAATACAACACACCACACCACACACACACACAAACACACACACACACACACACACACACACACACACACACACACACACACACACCAAACACACACTGCACACATACACACACACACTCACACACACACACCAAACACACACACACCAAACACACACACACACACACACACACACACACACACACACACACACACGCACACACACACACACCAAACACACACTGCACACCAACAATATCTCAAATGTATTACCAATTTGACTTCAGGCTCTGACGTTGATCCACACACACACCTTGACCACAGAGGAGCTCCAGAATCAGTCGACCAGTACACACGTGTCACCACCCTGACCTCAGAGATCCTTATTTTTCTCTATGTTCGGTTAGGTCAGGGTGTGACTCGGGTGGGAAAGTCTATGTTTTCTATTTCTTTGTTTTTGGCTGAGTGTGGTTCCCAATCAGAGGCAGCTGTCTATCGTTGTCTCTGATTGGGGGGGATCATATATAAGTTGTAATTTTCCTTTTGGGTTTTGTGGGATCTTGTTGTTCTGTATAGTTTGTTTTGCCTTACAGAACTGTGCGCTTTCGTTTTTTGCCGTTTATTATCTTGCTTTTGGTGTCATCAATAAAAAGAACGATGTACCCTTACCACGCTGCACCTTGGTCCTGTCATTCCACAAACGAGAAGGATAACAACACGTGTCCCCTTCCATCCTCTCCATCCTCCATCGCCACCTCTCCAGACCCTTGCAGCCCAGAGGGAGAGAGGTGTAGACCTTGGACTCCTGTCACCGCGGGCGTTATTGTATTTATAATAAACTCACGTTTAATGTCCCTCTCAGCCTTTGTGGACTTTGTTAAAAGTGATACAGGTCTCAGAGCTGCTACCATTGGTGGCAAAGTGACATTTATTACGGCGTTCAAAATCCCAACTGCCACACACACACCCAACAACCCCCAAACAAACCAAAGCAATTGATAATTAGCATTTAAATTCCAGATGACTTTCTAGAACTTTTAACTGATTGAATTTGATGATCTTTCTCCTTTTGTATTACTCTCTCCATCTGAAGGGGGTGTGGTTCTCTCTCCCTCCATCTGAAGGGGGTGTGGTTCTCTCTCCCTCCATCTGAAGGGGGTGTGGTTCTCTCTCCCTCCATCTGAAGGGGGTGTGGTTCTCTCTCCCTCCATCTGAAAGGGGTGTGGTTCTCTCTCCCTCCATCTGAATGGGGTGTGGATCTCTCTCCCTCCATCTGAAAGGGGTGTGGTTCTCTCTCCCTCCATCTGAAAGGGGTGTGGTTCTCTCTCCCTCCATCTGAAGGGGGTGTGGTTCTCTCTCCCTCCATCTGAAGGGGGTGTGGTTCTCTCTCCCTCCATCTGAAGGGGGTGTGGTTCTCTCTCCCTCCATCTGAAGGGGGTGTGGTTCTCTCTCCCTCCATCTGAAGGGGGTGTGGTTCTCTCTCCCTCCATCTGAAAGGGGTGTGGTTCTCTCTCCCTCCATCTGAAGGGGTTGTGGTTCTCTCTCCCTCCATCTGAAAGGGGTGTGGTTCTCTCTCCCTCCATCTGAAGGGGGTGTGGTTCTCTCTCCCTCCATCTGAAGGGGGTGTGGTTCTCTCTCCCTCCATCTGAAGGGGGTGTGGTTCTCTCTCCCTCCATCTGAAGGGGGTGTGGTTCTCTCTCCCTCCATCTGAAGGGGGTGTGGTTCTCTCTCTCTCCATCTGAAGGGGGTGTGGTTCTCTCTCCCTCCATCTGAAGGGGGTGTGGTTCTCTCTCCCTCCATCTGAAGGGGGTGTGGTTCTCTCTCCCTCCATCTGAAGGGGGTGTGGTTCTCTCTCTCTCCATCTGAAGGGGGTGTGGTTCTCTCTCCCTCCATCTGAAGGGGGTGTGGTTCTCTCTCCCTCCATCTGAAGGGGGTGTGGTTCTCTCTCCCTCCATCTGAAAGGGGTGTGGTTCTCTCTCCCTCCATCTGAAAGGGGTGTGGTTCTCTCTCCCTCCATCTGAAGGGGGTGTGGTTCTCTCTCCCTCCATCTGAAGGGGGTGTGGTTCTCTCTCCCTCCATCTGAAGGGGGTGTGGTTCTCTCTCCCTCCATCTGAAAGGGGTGTGGTTCTCTCTCCCTCCATCTGAAAGGGGTGTGGTTCTCTCTCTCTCCATCTGAAAGGGGTGTGGTTCTCTCTCCCTCCATCTGAAAGGGGTGTGGTTCTCTCTCTCTCCATCTGAAGGGGTTGTGGTTCTCTCTCCCTCCATCTGAAGGGGGTGTGGTTCTCTCTCCCTCCATCTGAAGGGGGTGTGGTTCTCTCTCCCTCCATCTGAAGGGGGTGTGGTTCTCTCTCCCTCCATCTGAAGGGGGTGTGGTTCTCTCTCCCTCCATCTGAAGGGGGTGTGGTTCTCTATCCCTCCATCTGAAGGGGGTGTGGTTCTCTCTCCCTCCATCTGAAGGGGGTGTGGTTCTCTCTCCCTCCATCTGAAGGGGGTGTGGTTCTCTCTCCCTCCATCTGAAGGGGGTGTGGTTCTCTCTCCCTCCATCTGAAGGGGGTGTGGTTCTCTCTCCCTCCATCTGAAGGGGGTGTGGTTCTCTTTCCCTCCATCTGAAAGGGGTGTGGTTCTCTCTCCCTCCATCTGAAGGGGGTGTGGTTCTCTCTCCCTCCATCTGAAGGGGGTGTGGTTCTCTCTCCCTCCATCTGAAGGGGGTGTGGTTCTCTCTCCCTCCATCTGAAGGGGGTGTGGTTCTCTCTCTCTCCATCTGAAGGGGGTGTGGTTCTCTCTCCCTCCATCTGAAGGGGGTGTGGTTCTCTCTCCCTCCATCTGAAAGGGGTGTGGTTCTCTCTCCCTCCATCTGAAGGGGGTGTGGTTCTCTCTCTCTCCATCTGAAGGGGGTGTGGTTCTCTCTCCCTCCATCTGAAGGGGGTGTGGTTCTCTCTCCCTCCATCTGAAAGGGGTGTGGTTCTCTCTCCCTCCATCTGAAAGGGGTGTGGTTCTCTCTCCCTCCATCTGAAGGGGGTGTGGTTCTCTCTCCCTCCATCTGAAGGGGGTGTGGTTCTCTCTCCCTCCATCTGAAGGGGGTGTGGTTCTCTCTCCCTCCATCTGAAGGGGGTGTGGTTCTCTCTCTCTCCCTCCATCTGAAGGGGGTGTGGTTCTCTCTCGTTCCCTCTGAAAGGGGTGTGGTTCTCTCTCTCTCCATCTGAAGGGGGTGTGGTTCTCTCTCCCTCCATCTGAAAGGGGTGTGGTTCTCTCTCCCTCCATCTGAAGGGGGTGTGGTTCTCTCTCCCTCCATCTGAAAGGGGTGTGGATCTCTATCCATCCATCTGAAAGGGGTGTGGTTCTCTCTCCCTCCATCTGAAGGGGTTGTGGTTCTCTCTCCCTCCATCTGAAGGGGGTGTGGTTCTCTCTCCCTCCATCTGAAGGGGGTGTGGTTCTCTCTCCCTCCATCTGAAGGGGTTGTGGTTCTCTCTCCCTCCATCTGAAAGGGGTGTGGTTCTCTCTCCCTCCATCTGAAAGGGGTGTGGTTCTCTCTACCTCCATCTGAAGGGGTTGTGGTTCTCTCTCCCTCCATCTGAAGGGGGTGTGGTTCTCTCTCCCTCCATCTGAAGGGGGTGTGGTTCTCTCTCCCTCCATCTGAAAGGGGTGTGTTTCTCTCTCGTTCCCTCTGAAAGGGGAGTGGTTCTCTCTCCCTCCATCTGAAGGGGGTGTGGTTCTCTCTCCCTCCATCTGAAAGGGGTGTGGTTCTCTCTCGTTCCCTCTGAAAGGGGTGTGGTTCTCTCTCCCTCCATCTGAAAGGGGTGTGGTTCTCTCTCCCTCCATCTGAAGGGGGTGTGGTTCTCTCTCCCTCCATCTGAAGGGGGTGTGGTTCTCTCTCTCTCCCTCCATCTGAAGGGGGTGTGGTTCTCTCTCCCTCCATCTGAAGGGGGTGTGGTTCTCTCTCCCTCCATCTGAAGGGGGTGTGGTTCTCTCTCCCTCCATCTGAAAGGGGTGTGGATCTCTATCCCTCCATCTGAAAGGGGTGTGGTTATCTCTCTCTCCCTCCATCTGAAGGGGGTGTGGTTCTCTCTCCCTCCATCTGAAGGGGGTGTGGTTCTCTCTCCCTCCATCTGAAGGGGGTGTGGTTCTCTCTCCCTCCATCTGAAGGGGGTGTGGTTCTCTCTCCCTCCATCTGAAAGGGGTGTGGATCTCTATCCCTCCATCTGAAAGGGGTGTGGTTCTCTCTCCCTCCATCTGAAGGGGGTGTGGTTCTCTCTCTCTCCCTCCATCTGAAGGGGGTGTGGTTCTCTCTCCCTCCATCTGAAAGGGGTGTGGTTCTCTCTCCCTCCATCTGAAGGGGGTGTGGTTCTCTCTCTCTCCCTCCATCTGAAGGGGGTGTGGTTCTCTCTCCCTCCATCTGAAGGGGGTGTGGTTCTCTCTCCCTCCATCTGAAGGGGGTGTGGTTCTCTCTCCCTCCATCTGAAGGGGGTGTGGTTCTCTCTCCCTCCATCTGAAAGGGGTGTGGATCTCTATCCCTCCATCTGAAAGGGGTGTGGTTCTCTCTCCCTCCATCTGAAGGGGGTGTGGTTCTCTCTCCCTCCATCTGAAGGGGTTGTGGTTCTCTCTCCCTCCATCTGAAGGGGGTGTGGTTCTCTCTCCCTCCATCTGAAAGGGGTGTGGTTCTCTCTCACTCCATCTGAAGGGGGTGTGGTTCTCTCTCTCTCCCTCCATCTGAAGGGGGTGTGGTTCTCTCTCCCTCCATCTGAAGGGGGTGTGGTTCTCTCTCTCTCCCTCCATCTGAAGGGGGTGTGGTTCTCTCTCCCTCCATCTGAAAGGGGTGTGGTTCTCTCTCCCTCCATCTGAAGGGGGTGTGGTTCTCTCTCCCTCCATCTGAAGGGGGTGTGGTTCTCTCTCCCTCCATCTGAAAGGGGTGTGGATCTCTATCCCTCCATCTGAAAGGGGTGTGGTTCTCTCTCCCTCCATCTGAAGGGGGTGTGGTTCTCTCTCTCTCCCTCCATCTGAAGGGGGTGTGGTTCTCTCTCCCTCCATCTGAAAGGGGTGTGGTTCTCTCTCCCTCCATCTGAAGGGGGTGTGGTTCTCTCTCTCTCCCTCCATCTGAAGGGGGTGTGGTTCTCTCTCCCTCCATCTGAAGGGGGTGTGGTTCTCTCTCCCTCCATCTGAAGGGGGTGTGGTTCTCTCTCCCTCCATCTGAAGGGGGTGTGGTTCTCTCTCCCTCCATCTGAAAGGGGTGTGGATCTCTATCCCTCCATCTGAAAGGGGTGTGGTTCTCTCTCCCTCCATCTGAAGGGGGTGTGAAGGGGGTGTGGTTCTCTCTCTCCATCTGAAAGGGGTGTGGTTCTCATCCATCTGAAGGGG
Source organism: Oncorhynchus clarkii lewisi (assembly GCF_045791955.1). NCBI lineage: Eukaryota > Metazoa > Chordata > Actinopteri > Salmoniformes > Salmonidae > Oncorhynchus > Oncorhynchus clarkii. The sequence goes on along the minus strand of NC_092176.1, from coordinate 43,998,849 downwards.
GTGTGGTTCTCTCTCCCTCCATCTGAAGGGGGTGTGGTTCTCTCTCCCTCCATCTGAAAGGGGTGTGTGGTTCTCTCTCCCTCCATCTGAAGGGGGTGTGGTTCTCTCTCCCTCCATCTGAAGGGGGTGTGGTTCTCTCTCTCTCTCCTCCATCTGAAGGGGGTGTGGTTCTCTCTCCCTCCATCTGAAAGGGGTGTGGTTCTCTCTCCCTCCATCTGAAGGGGGTGTGGTTCTCTCTCTCTCCCTCCATCTGAAGGGGGTGTGGTTCTCTCTCCCTCCATCTGAAAGGGGTGTGGTTCTCTCTCCCTCCATCTGAAGGGGGTGTGGTTCTCTCTCTCTCCCTCCATCTGAAGGGGGTGTGGTTCTCTCTCCCTCCATCTGAAAGGGGTGTGGTTCTCTCTCCCTCCATCTGAAAGGGGTGTGGTTCTCTCTCCCTCCATCTGAAGGGGGTGTGGTTCTCTCTCCCTCCATCTGAAGGGGGTGTGGTTCTCTCTCTCCCCTCCATCTGAAGGGGGTGTGGTTCTCTCTCCCTCCATCTGAAAGGGGTGTGGTTCTCTCTCCCTCCATCTCAAGGGGGTGTGGTTCTCTCTCCCTCCATCTGAAGGGGGTGTGGTTCTCTCTCTCTCCCTCCATCTGAAGGGGGTGTGGTTCTCTCTCGCTCCATCTGAAAGGGGTGTGGTTCTCTCTCCCTCCATCTGAAAGGGGTGTGGTTCTCTCTCCCTCCATCTGAAGGGGGTGTGGTTCTCTCTCCCTCCATCTGAAGGGGGTGTGGTTCTCTCTCCCTCCATCTGAAGGGGTTGTGGTTCTCTCTCGTTCCCTCTGAAAGGGGTGTGGTTCTCTCTCCCTCCATCTGAAGGGGGTGTGGATCTCTCTCCCTCCATCTGAAGGGGGTGTGGTTCTCTCTCCCTCCATCTGAAAGGGGTGTGGTTCTCTCTCGTGTGGTTCCCTCTGAAAGGGGTGTGGTTCTCTCTCCCTCCATCTGAAAGGGGTGTGGTTCTCTCTCCCTCCATCTGAAGGGTTTGTGGTTCTCTCTCCCTCCATCTGAAGGGGGTGTGGTTCTCTCTCCCTCCATCTGAAGGGGGTGTGGTTCTCTCTCCCTCCATCTGAAGGGGGTGTGGTTCTCTCTTGTTCCCTCTGAAAGGGGTGTGGTTCTCTCTCCCTCCATCTGAAGGGGTTGTGGTTCTCTCTCCCTCCATCTGAAGGGGTTGTGGTTCTCTCTCCCTCCATCTGAAGGGGGTGTGGATCTCTCTCCCTCCATCTGAAGGGGGTGTGGTTCTCTCTCCCTCCATCTGAAGGGGGTGTGGTTCTCTCTCCCTCCATCTGAAGGGGGTGTGGTTCTCTCTCGTTCCCTCTGAAAGGGGTGTGGTTCTCTCTCCCTCCATCTGAAGGGGGTGTGGATCTCTCTCCCTCCATCTGAAGGGGGTGTGGATCTCTCTCCCTCCATCTGAAGGGGGTGTGGTTCTCCCTACCTCCATCTGAAGGGGGTGTGGTTCTAACAAAGACTTCTAACACCAACTGTCACAGCTTCATTAAAATGATTGATCACAAAAATAATAACAAACATGATGTGTCCTCCTCCATACAGACGGACTAATTTTAAAACCACATGTTCGTCTCACTGCATTTAAAACAAACCCTCTCGCTGTGTCATAGATCAACTCCACATTTCATTACATCCTCTCTCTCTCATGTTTCTACGGGACTGTGACTGAATACTAGGAAAGCTATTGTTGGTATTCATGACTTAGAGCCCCCGGTTAATTGTAAATCCCTGAGATCCCCCTCCCACCTCCACATAGACAATCGTGATGATTAAAATCCCCTCCCACCTCCTCAGGTACACACACAAACAGATACACACAATGATTAAATACCATACCTCCTGTCACACCAAATCAATGATTAAATACCATCCCTCCTGTCACACCAAACCAAGGGTTAAATACCATCCCTCCTGTCACACCAAACCAAGGATTAAATACCATCCCTCCTGTCACACCAAACCAAGGATTAAATACCATCCCTCCTGTCACACCAAACCAAGGATTAAATACCATCCCTCCTGTCACACCAAACCATTATAGGTAAAAGAGGATGCCACACCACCACTGTATCATGCATAGTAAACAAATCAAATCAAATGTTATTTGTCACATGCGCAGAATACAACAAGTGTAAACCTTACAATGAAATTAATCAACAATGTAGTTTTCCGAAAAAATAAGTGTTGAAGTATTTCCTAAATTTAACTGAACTAAAAATAAAAAGAAGAAATTAGAAAAATAACAAATAATTAAAGAGCAACATAAAATAACAGTAGCGAAGCTATATACAGGGGGTACAGGGGGTATATACAGGGGGTACAGGGGGTATATACAGGGGGTACAGGGGGTATATACAGGGGGTACAGGGGGTATATACAGGGGGTACAGGGGGTACAGGGGGTACAGGGGGTACAGGGGGTATATACAGGGGGTACAGGGGGTATATACAGGGGGTACAGGGGGTATATACAGGGGGTACAGGGGGTATATACAGGGGGTACAGGGGGTATATACAGGGGGTACAGGGGGTATATACAGGGGGTACAGGGGGTATATACAGGGGGTACAGGGGGTATATACAGGGGGTACAGGGGGTATATACAGGGGGTACAGGGGGTATATACAGGGGGTACAGGGGGTATATACAGGGGGTACAGGGGGTATATACAGGGGGTACAGGGGGTATATACAGGGGGTACAGGGGGTATATACAGGGGGTACAGGGGGTACAGGGGGTATATACAGGGGGTACAGGGGGTACAGGGGGTATATACAGGGGGTACAGGGGGTATATACAGGGGGTACAGGGGGTATATACAGGGGGTACAGGGGGTATATACAGGGGGTACAGGGGGTATATACAGGGGGTACAGGGGGTATATACAGGGGGTACAGGGGGTATATACAGGGGGTACAGGGGGTATATACAGGGGGTACAGGGGGTATATACAGGGGGTACAGGGGGTATATACAGGGGGTACAGGGGGTATATACAGGGGGTACAGGGGGTATATACAGGGGGTACAGGGGGTACCGGTACAAAGTCAATGTGTGGGTGCTGCAGATGTTGAACTTTTTGAGGATCTGAGGACTTATGCCAAATCTTTTCAGTCTCCTGAATGGGAATTGACATTGTCATGCCTTCCTCACAACTCTCTTGGTGTGTTTGGACAATGATAATTAATTGGTGATGGACACCAAGGAACTTGAAGCTCTCAACCTGCTCCACTGCAGCCCCATCGGTGTTAATGGGGTCTTGCTCGGCCCTCCTTTTCCTGTAGTCCACAATCATATTGAGGGAGAGGTTGGTTTCCTGGCACCACACTGCCAGGTCTCTGATCTCCTCCCTATAAGCTGTCTCATAGTTGTTGGTGATCAGGCCTCAACTGTTGTTTCGTCGACAATCTTAATGATAGTGTTGGAGTTGTGCTTGGCCATGCAGTCATGCAGTCCCATTAGGAAGTCCAGGATCCAGTTGAAAAGGGAGGTGTTTAGTCCCAGGGTCCTTAGCTTATTGATGAGCTTTGAGGGCACTATGGTGTTGACAACGCAGTCGTGGGTGAACAGGGAGTACAGGAGGGGACTGAGCACGTACCCCTGAGGGGCCCACGTGTTGAGGATCATTGTGGTGGATGTGTTGTTACCTACCCTTACCACCTGGGGGCGGCCCGTCAGGAAGTCCAGGATCCAGTTGCAGAGGGAGGTGTTCAGTCCCAGGGTCCTTAGCTTATTGATGAGCTTTGAGGGTACTATGGTGTTGAACGCTGAGCTGTAGTATATTAATAGCATTCTCACATAGGTGTTCCTTTTGTCCAGGTGTGAAAGGGCTGTGTGGAGTGCAATAGAGATTGCATCATCTGTGGATCTGTTGGGGTGGTATGCAAATCGGAGTGGGTCCAAGGTTTCTGGGATAATGCTGTTGATGTGAGCCATGACCAGCCTTTTAAAGCAGTTCATGGCTACGGATGTGAGTGCTACTGGTCTGTAGTAATTTAGGCATGTTGCCTTTGTGTTCTTGGGCACAGGGACTATGGTGGTCTGCTTGAAACATGTTGGTATTACAGACTCAATCAGGGACATGTTGAAAATGTCAGTGAAGACACCTGCCAGTTGGCACATGCCCGGAGACCACATCCTGGTAATCTGTCTGGCCCTGCAGCCTTGTGAATGTTGACCTGTTATAAAGGTCTTACTCACATCGGCTATGGAGAGCATGATCACACAGTCGTCCGGAACAGCTGTTGCTCTCATGCATTCCTCAGTGTTACTTTGAAGCGAGCATAGAAGTGATTTAGCTCGTCTGGTAGGCTCGTGTCACTGGGCAGCTCGTGGCTGTGCTTCCCTTTGTAGTCTGTAATAGTTTGCAAGCCCTGCCACATCCGACGAGCATCGGAGCCTGTGTAGTATGATTCAATCTTAGCCCTGTATTGACGCTTTGCCTGTTTGATGGTTTGCCGCAGGGCATAGCAGGATTTCTTGTAAGCTTACGCGCTAGAGTCCCGCACCTTGAGAGCGGCAGCTCTACCCTTTTGCTCAGTGCGAATGTTACCTGTAATCCATGGCTTCTGGTTGGGCTATGTACGTACAGTCACTGTGGGGACAACGTCCTCGATGCACTTATTGATAAAGCCAGTGACTGATGTGATGTACTCCTCAATGCCATCGGAAGAATCCCAGAACATGTTCCAGTCTGTGATAGCAAAACAGTCCTGTAGTTTAGCATCTGCTTCATCTGATCACTTTTTTATAGACCTGGTGCTTCCTGCTTTAATTTTTGCTTGTAATCAGGAATCACGAGGATAGTTGTGGTCGGATTTACCAAATGGAGGGCGAGGGAGAGCTTTGTACGCGTCACTGTGTGTGGATTACAGGGTGATCTAGAATTTTTTTCCCCCTGGTTGCACATTTAACATGTTGATAGAAATGAGGTAGAACTGATTTAAGTTCCTGATTTAAGTCCCTGCATTTAATTCTCAGGCCACTAGGAGCGCTGCCTCTGGGTGAGTGGTTTCCTGTTTGCTTATTTGCTTATACAGCTGACTGAGTGCGGTCTTAGTGCCAGCATCTGTCTGTGGTGGTAAATAAACAGCCATGAAAAGTATAGCTGAAAACTCTCTAGGCAAGTAGTGTGGCCTCCAATTTGTCACAATATTCTCTACTAGAGACATCCTTAGATTTTGTGCACCAGCTGTTGTTTACAAATATGCACAGACTGCCCCCTGCCGGTGCAACATATATCCCGCTAGCTGAATATCCATGTCATCATTCAGCCACGATTCCGTGAAACATGGGATATTGAAGTTTTTGATGTCCCGTTGGTAGGATATTCGTGACCGTACCTCGTCTAATTTATTGTCCAATGATTGCACATTGGCAAGTAATATTACTGTCCAATGATTGCACATTGGCAAGTAATATTGACGGTAACGGTATCTTTCCCACTCGCCTTCTGTGGATCCTCACGAGGCATCCCGCTCTGTGTCCTTTGTACCTGCGACTCTTCCTCTTGCAAATAACTGGGATCTTGGCCTTGTCGGGTGTTAGGAGAATGTCCAGTGTGTCCTGCTTTTTGAAGAAAAAATCTTCGATATCCAGAAGTTATTTTTTTCCCGTAAGATACAGTTGTCAGAAACATTATGTGCAAAATAAGTTACAAATAACGGAAAACCCCCCACATAACAATTGGTTGTGCGCCTGTAAATCTGCTGCCATTTCTTCCCGGCGCCATTTTAAATATGAATAATAGATATATAAATATATAATTTTATATATACAGTAACTAATAAATAGTTTATAATATATGGTGATATATGTGTACGAAACTTAATTAAATGCAACAGAAACAAGACACAACACAAACTATTTCAACTAAAAAATGCCTGTTTCCCTTTGTGAGCTCAGGAAGTCCTATATAATATAATATATAATACATTGTTTCCCTTTGTGAGCTCAGGAAGTCCTATATAATATAATATATAATGCCTGTTTCCCTTTGTGAGCTCAGGAAGTCCTATATAATATAATATATAATACATTGTTTCCCTTTGTGAGCTCAGGAAGTCCTATATAATATAATATATAATACATTGTTTCCCTTTGTGAGCTCAGGAAGTCCTATATAATATAATATATAATGCATTGTTTCCCTTTGTGAGCTCAGGAAGTCCTATATAATATAATATATAATACATTGTTTCCCTTTGTGAGCTCAGGAAGTCCTATATAATATAATATATAATGCCTGTTTCCCTTTGTGAGCTCAGGAAGTCCTATATAATATAATATATAATGCATTGTTTCCCTTTGTGAGCTCAGGAAGTCCTATATAATATAATATATAATGTATTGTTTCCCTTTGTGAGCTCAGGAAGTCCTATATAATATAATATATAATGCCTGTTTCCCTTTGTGAGCTCAGGAAGTCCTATATAATATAATATATAATGCATTGTTTCCCTTTGTGAGCTCAGGAAGTCCTATATAATATAATATATAATACATTGTTTCCCTTTGTGAGCTCAGGAAGTCCTGATATAATATAATATATAATACATTGTTTCCCTTTGTGAGCTCAGGAAGTCCTATATAATATAATATATAATGCCTGTTTCCCTTTGTGAGCTCAGGAAGTCCTATATAATATAATATATAATGCATTGTTTCCCTTTGTGAGCTCAGGAAGTCCTGATATAATATAATATATAATGCCTGTTTCCCTTTGTGAGCTCAGGAAGTCCAGATATAATATAATATATAATGCCTGTTTCCCTTTGTGAGCTCAGGAAGTCCTGATATAATATAATATATAATGCCTGTTTCCCTTTGTGAGCTCAGGAAGTCCTGATATAATATAATATATAATGCCTGTTTCCCTTTGTGAGCTCAGGAAGTCCTATATAATATAATATATAATACATTGTTTCCCTTTGTGAGCTCAGGAAGTCCTATATAATATATAATGCCTGTTTCCCTTTGTGAGCTCAGGAAGTCCTATATAATATAATATATAATGCCTGTTTCCCTTTGTGAGCTCAGGAAGTCCTGATATAATATAATATATAATGCATTGTTTCCCTTTGTGAGCTCAGGAAGTCCTATATAATATAATATATAATGCCTGTTTCCCTTTGTGAGCTCAGGAAGTCCTATATAATATAATATATAATGCCTGTTTCCCTTTGTGAGCTCAGGAAGTCCTGATATAATATAATATATAATGCCTGTTTCCCTTTGTGAGCTCAGGAAGTCCTATATAATATAATATATAATGCATTGTTTCCCTTTGTGAGCTCAGGAAGTCCTGATATAATATAATATATAATGCATTGTTTCCCTTTGTGAGCTCAGGAAGTCCTATATAATATAATATATAATGCCTGTTTCCCTTTGTGAGCTCAGGAAGTCCTATATAATATAATATATAATGCATTGTTTCCCTTTGTGAGCTCAGGAAGTCCTATATAATATAATATATAATGCCCGTTTCCCTTTGTGAGCTCAGGAAGTCCTGATATAATATAATATATAATGCCTGTTTCCCTTTGTGAGCTCAGGAAGTCCTGATATAATATAATATATAATACATTGTTTCCCTTTGTGAGCTCAGGAAGTCCTGATATAATATAATATATAATGCATTGTTTCCCTTTGTGAGCTCAGGAAGTCCTGATATAATATAATATATAATACATTGTTTCCCTTTGTGAGCTCAGGAAGTCCTATATAATATAATATATAATGCCTGTTTCCCTTTGTGAGCTCAGGAAGTCCTATATAATATAATATATAATGCATTGTTTCCCTTTGTGAGCTCAGGAAGTCCTATATAATATAATATATAATGCCTGTTTCCCTTTGTGAGCTCAGGAAGTCCTGATATAATATAATATATAATACATTGTTTCCCTTTGTGAGCTCAGGAAGTCCTATATAATATAATATATAATGCCTGTTTCCCTTTGTGAGCTCAGGAAGTCCTATATAATATAATATATAATGCCTGTTTCCCTTTGTGAGCTCAGGAAGTCCTGATATAATATAATATATAATACATTGTTTCCCTTTGTGAGCTCAGGAAGTCCTGATATAATATAATATATAATGCATTGTTTCCCTTTGTGAGCTCAGGAAGTCCTATATAATATAATATAAAATACATTGTTTCCCTTTGTGAGCTCAGGAAGTCCTGATATAATATAATATATAATGCATTGTTTCCCTTTGTGAGCTCAGGAAGTCCTATATAATATAATATATAATGCCTGTTTCCCTTTGTGAGCTCAGGAAGTCCTGATATAATATAATATATAATGCCTGTTTCCCTTTGTGAGCTCAGGAAGTCCTATATAATATAATATATAATGCATTGTTTCCCTTTGTGAGCTCAGGAAGTCCTGATATAATATAATATATAATGCATTGTTTCCCTTTGTGAGCTCAGGAAGTCCTGATATAATATAATATATAATGCCTGTTTCCCTTTGTGAGCTCAGGAAGTCCTGATATAATATAATATATAATGCCTGTTTCCCTTTGTGAGCTCAGGAAGTCCTATATAATATAATATATAATGCCTGTTTCCCTTTGTGAGCTCAGGAAGTCCTGATATAATATAATATATAATGCATTGTTTCCCTTTGTGAGCTCAGGAAGTCCTATATAATATAATATATAATGCATTGTTTCCCTTTGTGAGCTCAGGAAGTCCTATATAATATAATATATAATACATTGTTTCCCTTTGTGAGCTCAGGAAGTCCTGATATAATATAATATATAATGCATTGTTTCCCTTTGTGAGCTCAGGAAGTCCTATATAATATAATATATAATGCCTGTTTCCCTTTGTGAGCTCAGGAAGTCCTATATAATATAATATATAATGCATTGTTTCCCTTTGTGAGCTCAGGAAGTCCTATATAATATAATATATAATGCATTGTTTCCCTTTGTGAGCTCAGGAAGTCCTGATATAATATAATATATAATGCCTGTTTCCCTTTGTGAGCTCAGGAAGTCCTGATATAATATAATATATAATGCATTGTTTCCCTTTGTGAGCTCAGGAAGTCCTGATATAATATAATATATAATGCCTGTTTCCCTTTGTGAGCTCAGGAAGTCCTGATATAATATAATATATAATGCATTGTTTCCCTTTGTGAGCTCAGGAAGTCCTATATAATATAATATATAATGCCTGTTTCCCTTTGTGAGCTCAGGAAGTCCTGATATAATATAATATATAATGCCTGTTTCCCTTTGTGAGCTCAGGAAGTCCTGATATAATATAATATAATGCCTGTTTCCCTTTGTGAGCTCAGGAAGTCCTGATATAATATAATATATAATGCCTGTTTCCCTTTGTGAGCTCAGGAAGTCCTATATAATATAATATATAATGCATTGTTTCCCTTTGTGAGCTCAGGAAGTCCTATATAATATACTATATAATACATTGTTTCCCTTTGTGAGCTCAGGAAGTCCTATATAATATAATATATAATACATTGTTTCCCTTTGTGAGCTCAGGAAGTCCTATATAATATAATATATAATGCCTGTTTCCCTTTGTGAGCTCAGGAAGTCCTATATAATATAATATATAATGCATTGTTTCCCTTTGTGAGCTCAGGAAGTCCCATATAATATAATATATAATGCCTGTTTCCCTTTGTGAGCTCAGGAAGTCCTATATAATATAATATATAATGCCTGTTTCCCTTTGTGAGCTCAGGAAGTCCTGATATAATATAATATATAATGCATTGTTTCCCTTTGTGAGCTCAGGAAGTCCTATATAATATAAGATATAATGCCTGTTTCCCTTTGTGAGCTCAGGAAGTCCTGATATAATATAATATATAATGCATTGTTTCCCTTTGTGAGCTCAGGAAGTCCTGATATAATATAATATATAATGCCTGTTTCCCTTTGTGAGCTCAGGAAGTCCTGATATAATATAATATATAATGCCTGTTTCCCTTTGTGAGCTCAGGAAGTCCTATATAATATAATATATAATGCATTGTTTCCCTTTGTGAGCTCAGGAAGTCCTGATATAAATACAAATGTGATATAGATATAATATAATATAATATACATAATATAGATATAATATAATATAGATATAATATAGATATAATATAATATATATAATTTAGATATAATATAATATAATATATTTAATATAGATATAATATAATATATATAGTATAGATATCATATAATATAATATATACAACATAGATATAATATAATATATATAATATAGATATCATATAATATAAATATAATATAGATATAATATAATATATATAATGTAGATATAATATCATATATAAAATAGATATAATATAATATAGATATAATATAATATAAATATAATATAGATATAATATAATATATAATATAATATATAATATAGATATAATATCATATAAATATAATATAGATATAATATAATATAATATAGATATAAAATAATATAAATATAATATAGATATAATATAAATATAATATAGATATAATATAATATAGATATAATATAGATATAATATAGATATAATATAATATAGATATAATATAATATAGATATAATATAATATATAATATAGATATAATATAATATAGATATAATATAATATAAATATAATATAGATATAATATAGAAATAATATAGATATAATATAATATATAGTATAGATATAATATAATATAGAAATAATATAATATAGATATGATATAATATATAATATAGATATAATATAATATAGAAATAATATAATATAGATATAATATAATATATAATATAGATATAATATGATATAAATATAATATAATATAGATATAATATAATATATAATATAGATATAATATAATATAGAAATAATATAATATAGATATGATATAATATATAATATAGATATAATATAATATAGAAATAATATAATATAGATATAATATAATATATAATATAGATATAATATGATATAAATATAATATAATATAGATATAAAATAATATAAATATAATATAATATAATATAAATATAATATAATATAATATAGATATAAAATACTATAAATATAATATAGATATAATATAATATAGATATAATATAGATATAATATAATATATAATATAGATATAATATAATATAGAATTAATATAATATAGATATAATATAATATAAATATAATATAGATATAATATAATATATAAATAATATAATTTAGATATAATATAATATATAATATAGATATAATATAATATAGATATAATATAATATAAATATAATATAGATATAATATAGAAATAATATAGATATAATATAATATAATATAGATATAATATAGATATAATATAATATATAATATAGATATAATATAATATAATATAGATATAATATAATATAGAAATAATATAGATATAATATAATATAATATAGATATAATATAATATAGAAATAATATAGATATAATATAATATATAATATAGATATAATATAATATAGAAATAATATAGATATAATATAATATAATATAGATATAATATAATATAGAAATAATATAGATATAATATAATATATAATATAGATATAATATAATATAAATATAATATAGATATAATATAGAAATAATATAGATATAATATAATATATAATATAGATATAATATAATATAGAAATAATATAGATATAATATAATATATAATATAGATATAATATAATATAGAAATAATATAGATATAATATAATATAATATAGATATAATATAATATAGAAATAATATAGATATAATATAATATAATATAGATATAATATGATATAGAAATAATATAGATATAATATAATATATAATATAGATATAATATAATATAGAAATAATATAGATATAATATAATATAATATAGATATAATATAATATAGAAATAATATATATATAATATAATATAATATAGATATAATATAATATAGAAATAATATAGATATAATATAATATAATATAGATATAATATAATATAGAAATAATATAGATATAATATAATATAATTTAGATATAATATAATATAGAAATAATATAGATATAATATAATATATAATATAGATATAATATAATATAGAAATAATATAATATAGATATAATATAATATAGAAATAATATAGATATAATATAATATATAAATATGACGTACAAATGACCTCTATGCACTTTTCATCTCTATTTGAAAATCCGGTCTTTAATTATGCAAGTCGACAGTTACCCTGAGGAGGATGCGATAGAAAATCAGTGGGGGGGAAAAATCCACACAAGATGATTCATTAGCTGATAACGTGTGACGATCCAATGAGGTCAGGCTAACTGACTTTTTAAAATGTATTTAATTAAAGGGGTGGATCAGCTAAATATTGCGGAAAGAATATTGCTTCCATCAATGTAATTGTCTGCATAATTTCCAATCCCCCATATATTTTTGGGGTAAATATATATATCCATACACACATGCATACATATACACATATATACATACACATACCTATATAGACATACTTTTAAAAAATATACCTTTATTATTATTCCCCGCAAACACTACCGCCGATCCCCCAATTGGAGTAAACGAATAAACACTTAGGCTTCTTCAATTATACCTTCAATTTATACATCTTATACACATTTTACAGACACAGTATACTTTACAATAGTTCTCTCTTGTTTTTTTTTAGTCCTTCCTCTATTTCTGATGTCCATCCAGTTTGATTTCTATTTGTAACTGTGCTATTTCACAAAAGTTATGAAAATATATACATTTTACAGACCCCGTATGTTCTACATGTTTTATCTTGTTATTAGTCCCAACCTTCAGCTCCATTCAACCCCTCCCATCTATCTCTCAACATGATCCATTTTTGGATTTCTCTTTGCCATATATTTTTAAACTGTGCTGTGATGCTTCACAAACGACTTGAACCTTTCTATTCTCATAGCTTATACAGGTTGTAAATTAAAAATAAACATTTTTGCTAAAATAATTATTATATTATTGATTATCGATGGCTTTTCAAATCACCCAGTATTGCTGTCTGCAGCGTTAGTAGTAGGCAAAAGTTGCAACTCTTCAGCCATTCAGCCACTACCTGACTTGGTCAGGCTTCACTGTTAGCAACGGTTCTGTCGTTGCATGTTAGGCATGTGGCATGTTAGGTGAATTACAGGTTAGGATATCTAAATTGGCATGACAGGATAATTAACGTAGCAGATTAGATGAATTAACGTGCTAGGTTAGATGAATTAACGTGCTAGGTTAGATTAATTAACGTGCTAGGTTAGATGAATTAACGTGCTAGGTTAGATGAATTAACGTGCTAGGTTAGATGAATTAACGTGCTAGGTTAGATGAATTAACGTGCTAGGTTAGGTGAATTAACGTGCTAGGTTAGGTGAATTAACGTGCTAGGTTAGGTGAATTAACGTGCGAGGTTAGGTGAATTATGGTGCTAGGTTAGGTGAATTAACGTGCTAGGGTTAGATTAATTAACGTGCTAGGTCAGATGAATTAACGTGCTAGGTTAGATGAATTAACATGCTAGGTCAGATGAATTAACATGCTAGGTTAGATGAATTAACGTGCTAGGTCAGATGAATTAACGTGCTAGGTCAGATGAATTAACATGCTAGGTTAGATGAATTAACGTGCTAGGTTAGATGAATTAACGTGCTAGGTTAGATGAATTAACGTGCTAGGTTAGATGAATTAACGTGCTAGGTTAGATGAATTACTGTGCTAGGTTAGATGAATGAATGTGCTAGGTTGGATTAATTAATGTGCTAGGTTAGATGAATTAACGTGCTAGGTTGGGTGAATTAACGTGCTAGGTTAGATTAATTAACATGCTAGGTTAGATTACTTAACGTGCTAGGTCAGATGAAGTAACGTGCTAGGTCAGATGAATTAACGTGCTAGGTTAGATTACTTAACGTGCTAGGTTAGATTAATTAATAAACGTTCTAGGTCAGATTAATTAACATGCTAGGTTAGGTGAATTAACGTGCTAGGTTAGGTGAATTAACGTGCTAGGTTAGATTAATTAACGTGCTAGGTTAGATGAATTAACGTGCTAGGTTAGATGAATTAACGTGCTAGGTTAGATGAATTAACGTGCTAGGTCAGATTAATTAACGTGCTAGGTTAGATGAATTAACGTGCTAGGTTAGATGAATTAACGTGCTAGGTTAGATGAATTAATGTGCTAGGTTAGATGAATTAATGTGCTAGGTTGGATTAATTAATGTGCTAGGTTAGATGAATTAATGTGCTAGGTTGGATTAATTAACGTGCTAGGTTAGATGAATTAATGTGGTAGATTGGGTGAATTAACGTGCTAGGTTAGATGAATTAATGTGCTAGGTTGGGTGAATTAACGTGCTAGGTTAGATGAATTAACGTGCTAGGTTAGGTGAATTAATGTGCTAGGTTAGGTGAATTAATGTGCTAGGTCAGATGAATTAACGTGCTAGGTTAGATTACTTAACGTGCTAGGTTAGATGAATTAACGTTCTAGGTCAGATTAATTAACGTGCTAGGTTCGATTACTTAACGTGCTAGGTCAGATTAATTAATGTGCTAGGTTAGATGAATTAACGTGCTAGGTGAGATTACTTAACGTGCTAGGTTAGATGAATTAACGTTCTAGGTTAGTTGAATTAACGGTTAGATGAATTAACATGCTAGGTGAGATTAATTAACGTGCTAGGTTAGTTGAATTAACACGCTAGATTAGATGAATTAACGCGCTAGGTTAGATTAATTAACGTGCTAGGTTAGATGAATTAACGTGCTAGGTTAGATTAATTATCGCGCTAGGTTAGATGAATTAACATGCTAGGTCAGATGAATTAACGTGCTAGGTCAGATGAATTAACGTGCTAGGTTAGTTGAATTAACGCTCTAGGTTAGATGAATTAACATGCTAGGTGAGATGAATTAACGTGCTAGGTTAGTTGAATTAACACGCTAGATTAGATGAATTAACGCGCTAGGTCAGATAAATTACCGTGCTAGGTTAGGTGAATTAACGTGCTAAGTTAGATGAAATAACGTGCTAGGTTAGGTGAATTAACGTGCTAGGTTAGATGAAATAACGTGCTAGGTTAGGTGAATTAACGTGCTAGGTTAGATGAATTACCGCGCTAGGTTAGGTGAATTAACGTGCTAGGTTAGATGAAATAACGTGCTAGGTTAGGTGAATTAATGTGCTAGGTTAGATGAATTTCCGCGCTAGGTTAGGTGAATTAACGTGCTAGGTTAGATGAATTACCGCGCTAGGTTAGGTGAATTAACGTGCTAGGTTAGATTAATTACCGTGCTAGGTTAGGTGAATTAACGTGCTAGGTTAGATGAATTCATGTGGCAGGTTAGTATAATTAGGGTAAGGTTAGGAAAAAGGTTAGGGTAAGGCTTAGCTACATGCAGCCCGACCAAATCAGCTGTTCCGACCAAATCAAAACCTGACAAATGTTCATGAACATCAAATTGATACTTACAATGCGGATTGCTGAACCTCCTGATTCCCTCAAATTAATGCTGACTACACACACACACACACACACACACACTTCTGCACAATCATATACTGTAAAGTGACACTGAAAAAACAACAACACACACATACACACGCACCCACACACACACACACACACACACACACACACACACACACACACACACACACACACACACACACACACACACACACACACACTTCTGCACAATCATATACTGTAAAGTGACACTGAAAAACAACAACACACACACACATACACACACACACACACACACACACACGCACGCACACACACACACACACACACACACACACACACACACACACACACACACACACACACACACACACACACACACACACACACACACACACACACACACACACACACACACACACACACACACTTCTGCACAATCATATACTGTAAAGTGACACTGAAAAAACAACAACACACACACAGACACACACACACACACACACACACACACACACACACACACACACACACACACACACACACACTTCTGCACAATCATATACTGTAAAGTGACACTGAAAATACAACAACATACATTCTCTCATCTTTAAAAGAAAAAAAAGTAATTCAGAGAGAACAACACATTGCATCTCCAGTTGTGCGCGATAGACTTTATATATTTTCCAGTATGTTACATGTGAGTTGAGATGATATTGAGCTAATCTTGCTACCTGTTCTATAATACCAAGAGTGGCTGATTATCTTCCAATACTAAGTTCATAACCCTTTAATACCCCCTTTCCTAGTCTAGCACATGGGGGATGTGTGAAAGGTACTCCGCTGCCTGAGGGGGTCATCACTTGCGCTTATGAAAAGCTAGCTTTTTCGCATTGGCCCCCGACTGGTAAGACGCTTCAGGAGGGTGATTTAAGTGTGCTAGCAAGGCAGAGAGCCTCGGTGTGAGCCAAATCAGGAACAAGTGTTACTCGCTAAGCAAGCAGAGCAACATCTACAGCTCAGCACAACGCTGGGTACGCAAGTACAGCTCAGCACAACGCTGGGAACGCCAGTACAGCTCAGCACAACGCTGGGTACGCCAGTACAGCTCAGCACAACGCTGGGTACGCCAGTACAGCTCAGCACAACGCTGGGTACGCAAGTACAGCTCAGCACAACGCTGGGTACGCAAGTACAGCTCAGCACAACGCTGGGTACGCAAGTACAGCTCAGCACAACGCTGGGAACGCAAGTACAGCTCAGCACAACGCTGGGTACGCCAGTACAGCTCAGCACAACGCTGGGTACGCAAGTACAGCTCAGCACAACGCTGGGTATGCAAGTACAGCTCAGCACAACGCTGGGTACGCCAGTATCAATCAATCAATCAAATTTATTTTATATAGCCCTTCGTACATCAGCTGATATCTCAAAGTGCTGTACAGAAACCCAGCCTAAAACCCCAAACAGCAAGCAATGCAGGTGAAGAAGCACGGTGGCTAGGAAAAACTCCCTAGAAAGGCCAAAACCTAGGAAGAAACCTAGAGAGGAACCAGGCTATGTGGGGTGGCCAGTCCTCTTCTGGCTGTGCCGGGTGGAGATTATAACAAAACATGGTCAAGATGTTCAAATGTTCATAAATGACCAGCATGGTCGAATAATAATAAGGCAGAATAGTTGAAACTGGAGCAGCAGCACAGTCAGGTGGACTGGGGACAGCAAGGAGTCATCATGTCAGGTATTCCTGGGGCATGGTCCTAGGGCTCAGGTCCTCCGAGAGAGAGAAAGAAAGAGAGAATTAGAGAGAGCATATGTGGGATGGCCAGTCCTCTTCTGGCTGTGCCGGGTGGAGATTATAACAGAACATGGCCAAGATGTTCAAATGTTCATAAATGATCAGCATGGTCGAATAATAATAAGGCAGAACAGTTGAAACTGGAGCAGCAGCACAGCCAGGTGGACTGGGGACAGCAAGGAGTCATCATGTCAGGTAGTCCTGGGGCATGGTCCTAGGGCTCAGGTCCTCCGAGAGAGAGAAAGAGAGAAGGAGAGAATTACAGAACGCACACTTAGATTCACACAGGACACCGAATAGGACAGGAGAAGTACTCCAGATATAACAAACTGACCCTAGCCCCCCGACACATAAACTACTGCAGCATAAATACTGGAGGCTGAGACAGGAGGGGTCAGGAGACACTGTGGCCCACTCCGAGGACACCCCCGGACAGGGCCAAACAGGAAGGATATAACCCCACCCACTTTGCCAAAGCACAGCCCCCACACCACTAGAGGGATATCTTCAACCACCAACATACCATCCTGAGACAAGGCTGAGTATAGCCCACAAAGACCTCCGCCACGGCACAACTTAAGGGGGGGGGGGGGGGGGGGGGGGCGCCAACCCAGACAGGATGACCACATCAGTGACTCAACCCACTCAGGTGACGCACCCCCTCCAGGGACGGCATGAGAGAGCCCCAGTAAAGCCAGTGACTCAGCCCCTGTAATAGGGTTAGAGGCAGAGAATCCCAGTGGAAAGAGGGGAACCGGCCAGGCAGAGACAGCAAGGGTGGTTCGTTGCTCCAGAGCCTTTCCGTTCACCCTCCCACTCCTGGGCCAGACTACACTCAATCATATGACCCCCTGAAGAGATGAGTCTTCAGTAGAGACTTAAAGGTTGAGACCGAGTTTGCGTCTCTGACATGGGTAGGCAGACCGTTCCATAAAAATGGAGCTCTATAGGAGAAAGCCCTGCCTCCAGCTGTTTGCTTAAAAATTCTAGGGACAATTAGGAGGCCTGCGTCTTGTGACCGTAGCGTACGTGTAGGTATGTACGGCAGGACCAAATCAGAGAGATAGATAGGAGCAAGCCCATGTAATGCTTTGTAGGTTAGCAGTAAAACCTTGAAATCAGCCCTTGCTTTGACAGGAAGCCAATGTAGAGAGGCTAGCACTGGAGTAATATGATCAAATTTTTTGGTTCTAGTCAGGATTCTAGCAGCCGTATTTAGCACTAACTGAAGTTTATTTAGTGCTTTATCCGGGTAGCCGGAAAGTAGAGCATTGCAGTAGTCTAACCTGGAAGTGACAAAAGCATGGATTACATGGAGTACAGCTCAGCACAACGCTGGGTACGCAAGTTGAGTACATTTTGAGGGGTGAATGTAGCACACGGGGGGGATGTGTGAAACCTTCACCTCAGACTGAAGTGTCGCGCCAGCGAACAGCTTTTCCAGTGGCACCTACGACTGTTAAGACGCTTCAGGAGGGCGGTCACGTGCACTAGCAAGGCAGAGGTCCTGGGTTCGAGCCTCGGTGTGAGCCAAATCAGGAGGGCGGTCACGTGCACTAGCAAGGCAGAGGTCCTGGGTTCGAGCCTCGGTGTGAGCCAAATCAGGAGGGCGGTCACGTGCACTAGCAAGGCAGAGGTCCTGGGTTCGAGCCTCGGTGTGAGCCAAATCAGGAGGGCGGTCACGTGCACTAGCAAGGCAGAGGTCCTGGGTCCGAGCCTCGTTGTGAGCCAAATCAGGAGGGCGGTCACGTGCGCGCCAGCAAGGCAGAGGTCCTGGGTCCGAGCCTCGGTGTGAGCCAAATCAGGAGGGCGTGCTGCTCTCTTAGTGCCACTCCCCTACTTCTACCGTGTGATATAATTCACACCAGTCTGTTAGGACATCAGTCACTGTTTTCCTGAATGCAGCTCCGCCAAGCTGCAGACCGCAAAACATGGCCAGACCTGGGCCATGAGGCTCTTGTATAGGGTGATTAGCAGCAACGCCAAGCACCGTGCCATTGATAGCCCAATTAGAGAGGCTACTTGCCAAGTGTCAGCTGGATTACCTGACAACCTTTCCAGTAGCTTACTTCAGCCTCTCCCTGGATGGGTTTTGGGCTGAAGTTTGGGCTGGGCTCTGGGATAGGTTGCCTCAAGTTCGCAGCCAGCGGTCTGTCTCTCTCTCCCTCTCTCTGTAACTTTTCTCTCTCCCTCTCTCTTTGTTACTGTTGTTCTCTTTCTTTCCCTTTCTCCCTCTCTATATCTCGGTCTCTCTCTCCCTCTCTATATCTCTGTCTCTCTCTGTCTCTCTGTCTCTCTCTCTCCCTCTCTATATCTCTGTCTGTCTCTCTCTGTCTCTCTGTCTCTCTGTCTCTCTCTCTCTCTCTCCCTCTCTATATCTCTGTCTGTCTCTCTGTCTCTCTGTCTCTCTCTCTCGCTCTCCCTCTCCCTCTCTATATCTCTGTCTGTCTGTCTCTCTCTCTCTCCCCC